>NW_028244314.1:0-282134 GCF_964263255.1 Lissotriton vulgaris | reverse complement strand
GGGATATTCTTTCTGTGGGACCCCCTATCCCAGAGATGATGGGTCTGCCAGGTGGGAAAGGGGCTAGTTTGTGTACTTTGGGCAAAACGTCGAGGCAAGGATAGGTGGGCCTCATGACTTTTATATATATTGTCTCATCATCATCCAGTAGGCCTTTGGTGTTCCACTCTTGTAGTTTCTTGTTGATGAGGATAGTAAGAGGACCCATGGGGTTACTGCTCACGGCTTCGTAACAATTGGTGTCATTAAGCTGTCTCATGATTTCTCCGTGATAATCAGTGCGGTTCATTATCACAACATTGCCCCCTTTGTCCACCTCTTTGATAATGATGTTTTCGTTTTTGCTGAGGACATTGAGTGCGCGTCTTTCACCTGTGGTGAGGTTATCTTTGTTGTGTCTTGTTTTGCCGAAGGTTTTGTGCTCGTATTTATCCAAATCATCCAGTACTAAGTTATGAAATGCATCAATGAAGTTTCCACCCGCCAGGGTGGGTGTCCAGGTGGACTTGGATTTGAGGCCACTTGGAATGGTGGCACCTGGGTCGATGTTGAGGTCCTGTAGTAGAGATTCCATACTTCTAGAGTGGTCGTCATTGTCTGTAAGAGATAGCAGGAGATGTGTGGCTTTTATATTGTTTATGGTCTGCAAACTGGGTATGTTGGTGTCATAGACACTGATGGTTTTCTCGGCGGGGTTAACAGTGTTGGCAAAATGTTTGCGTAGTTTGAGATTCCGAGTGAATTTGAATAAATCGATTTTCAACCTGCAGAGATCCCCTTGTTCCTGGGGGTAGAAGTTGAGTCCTTTGCTGAGGAGGGACGTCATGTTCTCATCAAGTGGTGTAGAGGAAATTTGATGACTTGTACCTCTCGAGTGTTGTCTATACCTTCTTCTCGTCGCCTGACCTCAACTTCTGTTTGTATTGGTTTTTGTCCAGCTCTTTTACCTCTGCGGGTTTTCTGTCTCCTGAACCTGTTCATTGTTGTGTTCTGTAAAAAATTGGAACCAGAGGGTTTGGGGTCCGATTGATCTCTATTGATTGACTGGTCTTGATTGTCTGTGTCACTGTTACTTGCCGGTTCGGTGTTCAATGAGGATGTACTGGAGGAATTGGAGCTCGTTCCCTGTCTGCCAAGGGGTTTTGTTTTGTTGAGATTGGGTACCAGTTTGTCGTATTTGTGGGCAATGGTGAATACCCGACCCTCGTTGTATTCAGCCTCGTCTCTTTTCAGTTGTCTTGTCTTTCTTTCCTTGATTTCGTTCTGATGTCTTGTGAATACGTCTTGAAGAATGGTATAATTTTTCTCCGTGGCTTCTTTAAGGTTAAGATTTTCTATTTCTTTTTCAAGAGTTGATATCTCTGCTTGTAGTCTTGCTACTTTTCTTTCGGCGTTTTCAATCAAGATGAGTATGAGAGTATTGGAATTGGAGGGTTGACACAATGAGGGTTGAGCTTGGGGTATGACCTCACACTCAGCCCCATTAAGCAAAACTGAAGGCCTTCTCCAGCTGGCACAGTGACAAGGAGACTGGCACAGGACCAGCTCTTTGCCCAGGCATGCTTTTATGGTTGGCGACTAGTCTGCCAGGCTGAGTTAAAGAATCAATTTTAGGGCATATACCCCCCAAGCATAACTGCTATTTGCCTTACGTTCTGCATTGTCTTTTGAGCATAGGCTGCAGCATCGAGCTACAGACTACAACCAAATATTACAAAATCACGTAATTTTATTGTTGTAGTTTCTCTAGTAAAAGCCATAGTCAAAAATAATAAATACACACTATTTGGGTATCTAACCCTTTATATTTAAAAAATAGACAACTAAGTTTTTGTAGCTTAAATAGTTAAGCTGGTTCTTAAAAGATCCTTTATTGTTTATTTTGGGATTTATTTTGGGGTTGGTTGTGTTTTAAATGAACCAAAAATGTCCTTAAAACGTAACCAGGGTGGGTTTTGAAACATCGAAGATGGCGTGAAGGCACTAGGAGGATAGCTAAAAAAACATACGATGTGCAGTGTTGACTGTTAGCATCTAGTACCTGCAAATGCTTGGTGTTGTGCCGTTCACGTATGCTGATGTGTTTTGCACAGTCTTTATAGGACATTGCTACATATTGGTAGTGTTTACCAGATTTCCTTTGTTGAGAGAGCTTGGTGGCCTGTTCTCATCCATGGATGTTGCCAGTGATGCTTGATGAGGGCTCTGGGTGTTTTCTCTTTTTTGCTCGAAATACACTTTCATGTTTGGCATTGAGGTGCCTGGTTACAGTAAAAGAGTCAAAACTATATTTACCAGTTGTTCCTCAACTTAGGACAGCATCATTAAGTAAACTTATGCTATGTATTTAGATTATTTTAACCAAAAGTTCATATTACCGTGAAACAAGTTACTACTGTGCTCAATAACCTTGAAAGGTCACATAGAAAAAACACGTGTTGACTTTTTTTTTCCTACGAAAACTGTTGTGAACTGAGCAACTCTGCTATCAATGGAGATTAAAACGAGACTTCAGTTTGTCTGCTAATCATTGCATACTGTGAACGTTCCCATAGCATTTAAATATGGTGTGCTCCAGTTATCAATTCTCTGAACTTCATATCATTGATTTTCAGTCATTTACTTACACCTGTTAGTAGCAAGATATAATAATGGTTGAGCACCAACTGTCTATATGTACTCAAATCCTGTTATTTATGTACAATGTTCCATTTCGTCATTGTCATTTCTCTCGTCATGTATTGATCATCAAGCACAGGGATATTTGGCCTAATATCTTGAAGTTAAGTTCAAGATTAAACTAATGCAGCTTCACTTTGGTTGCCATCCATCTCTCAACTTCCTTCCTATTAGGGAATAAGGTCCGTCTCGCATTCACTATCCGGAAACACTGTCTCGCTGATTATGTGCATGCCCACATTTAATATCTCAGCCGCAGCGCTAATCACTCTAGTCTTACGCAATATTTTAGGTATAGCATTTGCTCCTGCCATCGTGCCATTGTTTTTTACCTCTGGGCCAGGCACCCTCATGCTGGTACTAGATGTATTAACTGCATCGATATTACAGACAGGCTGGGAAATTAACCCAAAGAATATATATTGTTGTATAAAAATGCACAAGATTAAATTACTGATCTTTGTCAGCACGCCTTTCAGAGGGACACAGGACACAGGGCACGCTGGGGCCATTGGGATCAACTGTGGAGTTGAACTTTTTTACTTCTAGTGTCCCTGGTCTTGACCTGCTAAGGATCCTATTCAACTGGGCCAAGTACTACCTCTGCACGTGACTCTCAGAGGTGGCAGTGGTCGAGCAGTAAAGGCTCCCTCTCTGGTAGGGGGCAATGGGGGAAATGTAGATACATGTCAGGGAACACGAGTCCGACCTCAAAATGCAAACAGTACGGAAGAAATATCAATGTTCAACTGAATACTTGCTTTTCTGTCCCAGCAGTCTCCTTCTTTATTTATGTTTCATTTATCCCCTCAACTATATTTGCAGTTACCCCCCCATCCAACTTAGAGAAAAAAGAACTTTCACTATTATCAAAGTTTTAGAAGAACAGAGTTTTGGAGTCACTGCCAACTCATCAATTATATTTTCCCAGTGCACTTTAGATATCTTAAGAATTTTAGGTACATTTAATTGTAAATGTACGAGCCGTTTCCTATGAATTTTTATTGTCAATATTACCTGATATAAATTCGCAATTTTGTATTTGTTGCTAAACTTTTTTTAAGAACTTGCTTTGTGTTGGAAGCATATTTGGTTTTAAATAACTAAAATAAATCTACTTACAAGAATTCACTATAACACACAAAGAAGGTTAGATTATGATGCAGGGAATTGTCATTGCAGGGAACGCAAAGACAGGAATCGTTCTGGCAACTTGCCCCCTTGCTTTTCAATTTATACACACATTTTCTGTTGGCACACTTAAATAGTAATTGCCCTATAGTTGTAACCAGATCTCTCCTGATACTACTGTATACTGATGTTGCAGTTTTATTGTTCCAAACGCCAGTTGATCTTCAATACCTGATTAATGGATATAATGCTTATTTGACCAACAGGCATTTAAATGAAAATATAGCTAAATCACAAGTTACGTTTTTGGGCCCAAACAAGATAGGTAACCATTGTCAATTCCATATAAGAGCATCTAAAAAAAAGTAAAAGCATAAGTTAGGCAATTTACGTAATGATTTTGTACCATGGTCTGATCATGTGGTGAAGGCAAGAGTAAAGATATCCTAGTTAAATGTAAAACATTTCCATTATGGCCACTGTGAAGGTAGTCTCGCTGTAGTATGTAAAGATTTAGTAGACAATGTACCTCCATTTCGTGCATTATTGGAGAAACCAGGACCTGTTCGCAGTGTCCACCCACTTTTTGCCCCCATTTTGACTAGTAGATACTAGTTTTCTGACTCTGATTGCGACCTGGGTCCAACTACCCAGACCCAAAGACTGTTCTCTTTTTGAAAGTACATGATAATTAGGTATCATTACAATTGGTACTGACAACCTACCTGTAAGTCCCTAATATATGGTAGAGGATGTCGGTTTAAAGGCCCAGTAGATTTCATGCACTTAAGTGTGCACTGCAGTATTGCCTGCTGTCATGTTAAATGCAGCCCTGCTTTACAGGCCTCTTTTAAAAGTTAGTTATATGCAAATTCGACTTTGGAATTAAAGGCACCTCCAAAGTCTTAAACTACCTTATTTTTACATATGTCACCCCTAAGGCCTCCCTTAAGTGCCCAGGAGGTAGGGTGCTTTGTAACTATAAGCAGGGACATTATAAAAGATGCTTTATATGCCCAAACGAGGGGAAAACTGCCAATCTTGTCTTTCCCCATTTTGGAACAATGGCTCTATATTCTAACATGAGAATACTTCCTTAAAGTATAACTATTGATAGACGTGAGGTAAAAATATACTTCAAAGTTACAATAAATCCAACAAATTGCCACTGTTAGCTTCATTAGACCTACCACAGAAAAGACGTTATAGAACTGTCTTTTATAATGAGCCAAAATCCAGCCTTCCAGCAGCCCTTCTCTGATTGGCCAGCCTCTGCCAGGCTGTATTAATGAGGTGTGAATTTGCCTGAGCTGAGAAAAAAGGGAGCCTCTGCTGGGAGGAGAACTGCATATATGGAGCAAAAGTCAGGATGGGGATGGAGTAGCCAAACTAGTCTTCAAAGAGGGAATGGCAGTTAGGACAGGACACAGGCTTACCCACACATCTTGCCACTCCACCCAGAGAGGAGCCTCAGTAATTATATAAGCAGAGTGGCTGGAAGGGGAGTGTTAAGGAAACTTAGCCACACCAGTGGGATGGCTTAGCCAGATCATAACCTTCAGGAGAAATTTTAATTTTGGCTTTTTGAAGAATAGTGATTTTTGGGTCAAGAATATGCCACACTTGGGAGGAAGTGGTCATAACTGAGGGTGGCATCCTGCACCCGATTAGTCAGGGGGACCCCCGCTTGTTGCCCAGGAAAACTAGATATAAATGGGAGAGATACCTAGCAACTCAGATCCCTGCCTGAAACAACAAGGAGAAAACTGACTGCCCTGCTGGTACCCTGGCCTACACCCCCAAAGGACTGCACCTTCTGCATACCGTGGAACTAAAGGCCTAAGATCTGTGCCTTGCTTCAAGACGTGACTCACTGAAAACAACAGGTTAACAGAGCTCCACCTGCATCATCTCCACCAACAACAATCCAGCTGGACAGTCTCCAGTGGACTTTTAAATATTTGACCAGGAGCATTGTAAAAAACCTAGTCCCAACATTCCAAGAACCATATCAGAGCTTCTAGACCCTTGGTTTGGTGTTTTGGACACTTTGAACCCACAAAAGAACCTTATGGAAGAAGATCCAGAAGTTTGAAGAAAATTGGAGAATTTTTGGTAAAAAGATCCTTAAAGTGACCAACCCATTGATGAGAGTCAAGGTGCCGACGTCAAACTGCGACCCAGCCTGAATTTCAGGTTTATCAGCTGAAAGCTCCGGAGCTCAAGACTTCAAGTATTTCACTGAGGGCTTGCGCTGAATCAAGCCTTCATCGTCAACTTGAAACCTGGCATGAAGAGGAGCCGCTCTCGACGTCGAGAGAGAAAGCTCTAGATTAACAACTAAGTGAGAACGTAAAAACTTGACTGAGGCCTCCTCTTCAGTGTATCCAACCTGTGCTCCATTGCGGTTGGTCTCAATCTTTGATTTTGTACCAGTCAAGTGCGACCAGATGTCCCAAAGTGGCGCTTTTGGCTTTTAAGCACCACAAAGTGATTACTGTTTAAAAATTCATGTCACCAGTTCCCTGCATTGGATTTGATTTGTTTTGGTGTCATTTTGATCATAAACATTTCCTATTTATAAAAATTGCTGTTGGATTTGTATTGTGTGTTGTGTCTCACTTATTTAATACATTGGTGTTTTTAAATGCTTTACACACCTGTCTGCTATGTTTGGTGGAAGCGGAAGCTGGTGGGCGGAGCATCAAGGAACGACAAATGTGCAACGAGCAGGCAGAGTGCGGAGTGCAAAGCAGGGTCCGAGGCTGCTGTACCAACACCCGTGCTGTGTCGTGCTGAGCTGAGTTGCTGTGCTGTGAGCTGCCGTGCTGACCTGCCAATCTGTCTGATAAGTTAAGACTGCCTGCTCGTTGCCAGCTACCAAGGGTTGAGCATGGGAATAATTGTTTTTGCAGACATTGACTGGACCTTATGTCGTGATTGTGGCCTTACTACTAGTGGTAGGTCCCTACCTACACCTACTAATAACCACCTACCAACAATTATAGTGCTGGTTTCTGGGATGTTCCAATTTATTTGATCGACAAGTAAATAAAAAGGCATTTCTATGAAGAATCTTTCGAAGCTCATAGTGTGCAAATCTATGTCTACGCACCAGGAATTGGTTTCTCATTCACTAGATTACTCCATAAAGGTTGCTTTCTGACCAAAAAATGCTTTTTAATATGTACAAAACACCATTTGCAATTCAGTAACATATTACCGTATTGCAATTTGTGTTTAGTAATTTGGTATTTTTGTAAGGGGTGTGTTTAGAGCATCCCTTCCAAATATTGAATCGCAGTGGTATGTATGAATGTTTTGCAACCAATTTAAGGTAGCAGAACATTACTTTTTAACAGACACCTCAAGGGTGGTGGCAACCATTCACAACAAGCATTGCAATAGGACTCACATTTATGCAAGACCTATTGCTTGCAAACGAGTGTGGGCGGACGACAAGGTACAAAGGGGGGCGGGCGAGAAGGCATGGACTGCGGGGGTGGCCAGAAAAAAAGTAGTCTGTGCAGTAAAGGGGCCAGTAGACATTGAAGGGCACAAATGACGACATGACCTAAGGAGGGACTAACAAGCCTCCAACCAATTGCAAGGCAGCATTTAAGACACAAGTCAATCAAAATGATGGGCGGAGAGCGGGCGGAGCTTCCACGTAGCTTTCCCGCTATACTGAATACTTCATGCCTCACAAAGCGAGCAGTGCATGCGCTGCAAGGCTAGGCTTGACCAAAAATGGAGGGTCCCCAGGGGACCTCTTCCCCTTTTTTTTATGGAAAATATAATTTTGTAAGAACTGGCAGTGGTTCCCAGTGGTGGCTCGCATAGGGTGTGTTGCTGGGCGGTGGGGCGGGGAGGGGCAGGGAGGGAGGGTAGTCAACTCGGACATACGACTGAATGGAGGAAAGTAATTATTCCGTTCCTCCGTTCCGTTGTATGTCTGAGTTTACTACCTCCCCAACCTGCCCCTCCCCTGCATAACATGAATGCCCTATGCGAGCCGCCACTGGTGATCCCACGCAAATCAGTAGCTCCTCCAAAAAGTTCTTCATCTAAGCCGAGGCTAGCTACATACTATTGTCAGTCACCAACTCAATGGGCACACCTTTTCTCACAAAGAGGTCTTCAAAATCTCAGTAACATTCCTTGTTTCAACCTGCTTGAAAAATTCTGTTTCCGGCCAACATGGATAATAGACCAAAACCACTAACACAAACATTGAACCAGAACCCAGAGTGTGAAAAAGAGCCATTACGTAAAGCACCACTTTTCTCCAAAGGCCACAAACAGTGTCTGTCATTTGAAGAGGAGAAATCATTATTTTCTGGCATTTCAAGCATAGTTAATATAACTTCTGACCCTCCATTACACATCTCTGCATAATCTTTGCCACCAAAATTCCATCCTCAGTTTTCTCATCATAGGACTTAAATGACTCACACATGACCTTCAAGGGCTAAATCCATGACTATTTTCGTCACACCAACAGGTGTTATCAATTAAATGAAATGAAATATGGCATTTGTAAAGAGCAAACTTTTGCTCCCAAAGTGGCCTCCTTGCGCTACCAGATAACGAGCTTCAGCAGTGAAAAATTAGGATCTAGATGAGTGCAAAGCAAGATTCATCAGATGTTCCATAGATCCATGTCTTTAGGGCCTTCCTGAACTGCTCTCCAGATTCCATTTGCTTGGCATGAAGTTCCAAGCCTTTGCCACTAACACAGTAGCAGACTTCCCTCCCCTGGTTTTGAGTTTGAAACCTGGTACTTTAAGGAAGTTTGAAGAAGTGGATCAAAGTGTCCTCATTGTCATGTATGGTGTAAATCTTGTGGATAGATATACTGGCCCTAATCGGCGAGTTGCTCTGAAGGCCATGAGGAGAAGTTTGAATAAAATTATTTTGTGTAGCGGGAGCCAGTGAAGAGTTTTCAGAGCCACTGAGGCTGACGCCCTACGGGGAAGCTTTAAGACCAATCTAGCTGCTGCATGTTGCACCACCTGTAGTTTCTTCAGGGTAGATGTATTAATCCCTACCATGAGGCTATTGCAGTAGTCTAGGCGTGAAAGTATTAATGCGACTGCCACTGTTTTCCTGGCAGCAAGTGGGAGCAGGTCAAAGAATGTTCTCAGAGTCCTAATAAGGCCAAAGCATGTACTTGGCGCCTTAAGTGTGTGGGGTTTGAAAGAGAGGGAGGAATTTAACCATACTCCCAGATTTTTTGCCACTTCCACAGTAGATGGAGGGGCTGCTGCTTCTATCGGCCACCAGTCCTTGAGTAGAAAGGGATTATTTTTCAGTAGGATTTCAGTCTCATCCGTATTACAATGGAGGTGGGTGTTTTTCATCCATTTGATGACCACGGTAAGACAGGCTTAAAAATTTTCTTCCGCCTCCATAGAGTTTTTTTCAAGAGACCAGATCAGCTGAGTGTCGTCAGCATAAGATGTTGTTTCGATCCCGTAATCCGAAATGAGGGGAATAAGTGGGGCAATGTATATATTAAAGAGTGATGAACCCTCTGGGACACCCGTAGTGATGGTATGTTCTGAGGAGAGAAAGGTGCCCAGGGACACAGCTTGTCTACGGTTCGACAGGAAGGATGTGATCCACGCCAGTGCAATATTGGATATGTCGCAGGATTTTAGTCTGGCTAGTAAGATGTTATGAGAGATGGTATCAAGCGCGGCCAACAGATCCAAAAGGATCAACCCTGCCTTCTTGCCGTTGTCTATATTAAATTTCACGGTGTCCAATGTTTCCAGTAGCGCAGATTCAGTAGAAGGTTACGGGTGAAAGCCCGATTGACAAGGGTGGAAAATCTGAGCTGCTTTAGAAAAATTGGAGAGTTCCTTATGGACCAGTCTCTCTGTGATTCTACCTAAAACTGGTAGAAGGGATATGGACCTGTAATTGGAAAGATTATAAGGGTCTATATTTTGTTTTTTCTTTGATGGTTTTACAATGGCGAATTTCCATTCATCCGGCACTCTGCCGGAGGATAGGGAGGAATTCACAATATCATTGACCACAGGATTCACTACGTCAATGATATGATGTAGTATCTTTGGGGGGCAGGCATCCAATAGCAAACCTGATTTGCATGCCAAGATGGCTTCATGAGTCTGGTCTAGGTGGAGTGGTATGGCTCACTGGTTAGAGGCGGCAGACCCGGGAGCAGAGGATGGCCTGGGACCAGGGTTCAATTCCCGACGCGGCAGGGTCGTGGACCAGGGTCAGCGGACTCGATAATTCTCACCTCGGTGCCTACTCTAACCAGGGATCACACTCAGCAACTCTGGGCATTAGCTTGCCTCATCTCCACAACGGCCCCCCACATACACCGGGGATGCCTGGTTTCACCTTGGAGATACCCAGTAGGGCCCATCTCACAGGGAAAGCCAGGACGGGTTCCCCAGCGGTCTATTGCGCAGAGATACTCCTTCGGGAGTCGATTCTAGGGCGTTAGAAACCCGCAATTAAATTAAATTAGGGTAACAGTTTGAAAGGCTTAAAGGACTGGCCTGCCCTGCCTATGATCTTGCTCATGTTCGTTGGTAGATTCAGGTCAGCTTAAGGTTCCATAATCCTTTTGTTATTCTTGATCTTGTCTTCAAACGATATTGCAATATCATTGCAAAGCATTTGAGAGGGAGGAATTTCTGAGTGTATCGCTTTGGGATCAGTAAAAGATTTTACAATTTCAAAAAATCTCTTCACAGCATTTCTCCTCCATATTGATATTGAAGAGCATATTTGTCACAATGAAATCAATGGGCATGTGATGGTCGTGGACATGGGGAACCTAGCTGTATCTTGAATATTGCAGTTCTAACAATTATTTTCCCATTGTTGCTCTCTTAACAATGCATGTCAAAATCAACTCTCCCTACGACTTGTGCACAACATAGGATGCAAACTGAGAAATGTTTCATATGAATATAGTTTGTAAAGATTGTTATGAATTATATTAATATGTCAATACACTACATTTCCTGTTTTCCAATCTTTTCTATTTCTATTTTTCCTAGGTTCCATTTTTTGGAAAAAGAATGCATCACAGCTGCCCCTGTCTGCCGAACCTAGCCTGTGTACGGACTATAGACAACAGATATCAATGTTTACCATATTTGAAAAAAATGGATGTCTATTTCTAGTGGCTATTGACATACAATTAAATGTGATTAGATGTATTTACATTTTTTACGGTTAAATGTCAAGAACTAGCTGAATGCCCAAAGGAAATATAGAGGTTACATTCTTACTGTAAAGTGTTACAATTGGGTCAAAGATTTCCTTGCAAATTGAAGCAATCTTGAACAGAATTTAATATGAATTAGCAACAAAATATAATGAATTTCCACATACCAGTCATTATCAATGGGGCTCATACATTACTGCACCAGCAAATTACATTAATCTAAATCCTGCTTCAATAAATATTATAGAAACTCATTTTAAAACTATTATCGAGGTAGAATCCAGCCAAACAAAAGAAGAGGTATTTTAACAGGCACGAAACAAGTTCTAGATCAGACGAACAATAATTATTTTAATTTAGTTTGTTATCAGAAAGACAGCATACAACATTAAATTCTTGGAAATGGACGTCATGATGCATTTAAATAACACTGTATACCATATGTAATAAATTTGCTGGTAAAATTCTGTATCAGAATAACAGCCACTTAATTTATGTCACTTAACTTATTTAAATAGCATGTTATTTTTTTCAGTCTTCATTTATATTTATTGTAGAGTCATAAACAGAGATAGGGAGGAGTATGGGAATTCTGTAAAAAAAGTTCTGCCGGATTACAGCTGGTAATTTTAACCTTTTGCATTATGTATGCTTGTTTGGTTGCATTTTATGTGGTAGTAAGTAAGTGAATCCTGACAAATCATTTTCACAGTAAACTTTGACCATATTACGCACTAACTGTGGCATTCTATGTATTACTGTATATTTATTTTTTTAATAAAAGAACGTCGAACCCTTGTACCATAAAAAGTAACTTACTTGCATAAATGCAATGTGTATTTTGTTGTACTTTTTTCTATACCAACATACAATGTCACTTCAATTATGGAAAAACATGATATATTGTCTTTTTTTCTACACCACACTAATTATAAAATCCCAAATGCAATTCACCACCAAGAGATTTAAAACATTTTCAGGACTAACTTGCTTTCTGCATAATTTTGTATTTCTCGTACTTGCCAACTAATCCACTATCTGCTGCTTAAACTGCTAATTTAAGTCACTACCAACACTGCATATGGAATGCAAGGTTTCTCCTGATACTGTTTACTGCTGTGTTCAGTCATTAAAGTGAGGAGCATGCTATACATATGGCTTTTGTATGCCTATAGGACGTGTTGGGACTGTTTATGTTTACAATATGAAACAACGATATAGACATTCCCATGGTCTACATGGAAAACACAATGCTGGGTTCTCCATTGTTGCCTTTTCTTAGAAGTAGGTTCAGAGGCAAAATACCCCAGAATCTGAGCCCCTGGCAACTGGCTTTAAAACTTAAAGAAAAATGTAAAAATATAGACACAATGGAACTATATTGGTTGCAGTGATTTGTCCAGCCGGACAGTGATCACAAAAATCTTTACTGTAAACAAGATAGACAAGGAAAAATTCTCCTACATTCAGCAAAGAGTGAGACACAAGCCTGTGCCTTCACGCTTACAGATTGGCAAAGTGAAAGAATAGGGAAAGAAAAAGATATTTAGGCAGAAAGTGAGCGATTTCTGTGAGATGAAGAAATGACAGAAATTCATTAACATCATAAATTGCATATCTCAATAAATATACATATTCATATATGGTGTGACAAGAGGTCGACGACGTTTCGATTCCATAACCAAAATTCAAGGAATCATCATCAGGACACAAAGTATTATGCCTAAAAACTGTTCTACACAATAGCCTAGGGAAAAGAAAATTGAAAAAATTCAGTCAAGGAACACAGAGCAGAACGTATCTTGTGACTTTCAGTGAATCTAAGTGACTAAAAGGTCCATAAGGAACAAAAAATTGGCACGCGTGATCTCAAGGGTGAAGGATCTTTTTAAAAATTATCGTCGAGTGTCTAAACGTGAATGTCAGCTTTTTAAGTGTAAAGAGCCTATTGTCCGAAGTGGCCTCAATTGGAGAAGGAAACCGAGTGCATGTGTTGTGCACGGGGGTGAAGTTTAAAAAGGGTCAATAGTGCATGCAGGTACTCCAAAAAGGCATTGGGGACTGAGGTATACCTGTGAGAGTCAGGGGGGATTGCCCTGAAGTCTTGGTAGAAGGATGGCGCCAGTAATATGCTGGGTTGGAGCCGAGGAGGAAATTAAGATGCGGTCATTGTATGTTCGCCCAGAAGATTCTAGGCGGTAGACCATGAATGGAAACTCACCAGGCGGATGTGGTTCCAATGGTTGATGGTAAGGGAATGCTTGCAGAACGGCGCCCCGCCTCCCAGCTGAGCCGCCCTCCCACTGACCTGATCAGCGCTGCAGATCCTTAGAGCGCCGTGACTCGCTCCTGTCCCTCAGGCTGAGTGGTCGCTCCCCAGTGTCCCCTCGTGACACTCGGTATCGTTGTGCTGCTTTAGCCCTGCTTTCTGCTCAATTGCATTTGCCTGCTGTGTGCCTGCCTGCCGAGTTGTTCATTTGCTTATTTAATTAATTATCAGTGCCGCTTTTACTGTACTCGGTATCATTGTACCGCTTTAGCCCTGATTACTGCTCAACTGCATTTGCCTGCTGTGTGCCTGCCTGCCGAGTTGTTCATTTGCTTATATAATTAATTATCAGTGCCGCTTTTACTGTACTCGGTATCATTGTACCGCTTTAGCCCTGATTACTGCTCAACTGCATTTGCCTGCTGTGTGCCTGCCTGCCGAGTTGTTCATTTGCTTATTTAATTAATTATCAGTGCCGCTTTTACTGTACTCGGTATCATTGTACCGCTTTAGCCCTGATTACTGCTCAACTGCATTTGCCTGCTGTGTGCCTGCCTGCCGAGTTGTTCATTTGCTTATTTAATTAATTATTAGTGCCGCTTTCACTATATTTGCGCGCTCTGACTAGCGCGACGCTGTGCTCCCCCCTCCGCCTCCATTTTGTTGTTGTTGTGATCCCTGGAGCCTGACCCGTCTCCCAGCTGAGCCGCCCTCGCCCCTCCCCCTCCACTATCCATATATGACAGTAGTTCCCGCGCGCAGCGTTCACGCGCAGCGACCGCGCCCCATTCGCGCCGAAGGTGCGTCAAAGGTAAGCCCGTCTACGCCCGTCCGCGCCTGGACCGCGCCCAGCGCCAGACCCCCTGCCCCTCGCGCTGCCCAGCCCCCCCGCATTACCTACGATGCCGCCACCCTCCTAGCCCTTAACCCCGGCCACGCCCCCAACTGCGTCCAAGCCGCTCCTGGACACACCCATGGACCTTTCTCCTGCTACTCCTGCAAATTTTGCGGCACCGACAAGATCTCCGCTACGACTACACCACAGATCCCCGACCCCAACCACCTACAATGCATCCTTCTCAACACCCGATCGGTGCACAGGCACGCCATTGACCTATGGAACCTACTAGACACCTTCTCTCCAGACGTCGCCTTCCTTACGGAAACATGGATGAATGCTTCCTCCGCACCAGACATCACCATTGCCATCCCTGAAGACTATAAGATCACTCGCAAAGACCGTACCAGCCACACAGGAGGAGGAATCGCTATCGTCCATAAGAAATCTATCCGCATCTCAACCAGCTCTGACACCAACCTCGCCAACTCCGAACACCTTCACTTCCAGATCCACATCGACCCCAACACCACACTCAGAGGCACTCTCCTCTACAGACCACCAGGACCCCGCGCAAAATTCAGTGAAGACATCACAGACTTCATCTCTCCACACGCGCTTCCCTCCAAAGACTATATTCTTCTGGGAGACCTCAACTTTCACCTTGAAAAGATAAACGACCACAACACCGCCACCCTCGTGGACAACCTCGCCAACCTCGGACTTAAACAACTAGTCACTTCCCCCACCCACATCGCAGGTCACACACTCGACCCCATCTTCACTTCCAGCAATCATGTCTCCTTCAGCCACACTACGGATCTCCTATGGACCGACCACAGCTGCGTTCACTTCACCTACAACAAGCCGAAACCCATCAACCACTCCCAACCTACCCTGCAAAGAAACTGGAACAAAATCACCACAGACCAAATCTCCGCATCGCTCCTTCGAAACTCCCCAGCCCTCTCTTCTAACGCCAACGAAGCCGCCGCCAACCTCACCCTATGGTTATCCAACACCGCCGACACCTTAGCACCACTGAAAAAACGTCAAAGCAAACCTGGCAACAAGAAGGCCGCATGGTTCAATGATGATCTTAAGAAATCCAAGAAACTCTGCCGCTCCCTTGAAAAGGCCTGGAAAAAAGACCCAACCACCAGCACCAAGGACGCCTTCAAAAGCGCCACCCGCACTCACCACCAACTGATCCGAAAAGCCAAGAAAACAGCATTCAAGGATCGACTTGACAACAACGCCCACAACAGCAAGGAACTTTTCAACATCGTCAAAGAATTTTCCAACCCCTCAGCCAACTCCAACGACATCACCCCCTCTCAAACCCTCTGCGACTCCCTAGCCTCTTTCTTCCACAACAAGATTGCAGACATCCACAACAGCTTTGACAACCAACCCGGAAACCAACCCACCCCACCATCTGCTGACCATCTCCCCCCCGTAAACACCCTTAACGCCTGGAACCCAATCTCCACTGAGGAAACCACCCGCCTGATGAATTCCATCCACTCTGGATCCCCCACAGACCCATGCCCTCACCACATCTTCAACAAAGCAGACTCCGTCATAGCACCGCACCTCCGAGACGTCATCAACTGCTCCTTCAACTCCGCTACCTTCCCAGAAGTCTGGAAACACGCTGAACTCACCGCCCTTCTGAAAAAACCAACAGCGGACCCCACCGAACTCAAAAACTACCGCCCCATCTCGCTTCTTCCATTCCCGGCCAAAGTCATCGAGAAAGCCGTCAACAACCAGCTCGCCGCCTTCCTCGAAGCCAACAAATCCCTCGACCCCTCACAATCTGGCTTCCGAGCAAAACACAGCACTGAGACCGCCCTCATCGCAGCAACAGACGACATTCGAACTCTACTGGACAATGGAGACACAGTCGCCCTCATCCTCCTCGACCTCTCTGCAGCATTCGACACAGTCTGCCACAGCACCCTTTTACAACGCCTCAATAACATCGGAATCCAAGGAAAAGCACTTGAATGGATCACCTCGTTCCTCACCGGAAGAACCCAGAGAGTCCGCCTTCCTCCATTCAAGTCCGAGGCCTCTGAAGTCATCTGCGGCGTACCTCAAGGATCCTCACTCAGTCCCACCCTCTTCAACGTATACATGAGCCCCCTCGCGGCCATCGCCCGCCAACACAACCTCAACATCATCTCTTACGCGGATGACACTCAACTGATCCTTTCTCTCACCAAGGACCCCAGCACCGCCAAAACTAACCTACACGAAGGAATGAAAGAAGTCGCAGAATGGATGAAACAAAGCCGTCTGAAACTGAACTCAGACAAAACAGAAGTCCTCATCCTAGGTACATCCCCCTCTGCTTGGGACGACTCCTGGTGGCCGGAAGCCCTCGGAAAAGCACCCATCCCGACAGACCACGCACGGAACCTTGGCGTCATCCTGGATTCTTCACTCTCAATGAACAAACAAGTCAGCGCCATATCCTCTTCCTGCTTCAACATTCTTCGCATGCTCAGAAAAACATTTCGCTGGATCCCCGCCGAAACAAGGAAAACAGTCACCCACGCTCTGGTCACAAGCCGACTGGACTACGGAAACACCCTCTACGCAGGTACCACCGCTAAACTCCAGAAGAAAATCCAACGAATCCAAAACGCCTCAGCCAGGCTCATATTAGACATCCCACGCAACGAACACATCTCTGGTCACCTTAAAGACCTCCACTGGCTACCCGTCAATAAGAGGATAACTTTCCGACTGCTTACCCACGCACACAAATCACTCTACGACATCGGACCAGATTGCCTCAACTCTCGACTGTCCTTCTACACCCCCTCCCGCCAACTACGTTCTTCCAGCCAAGCCTTCGCCACTGTACCTCGCATCAACAAGACCACCATGGGAGGCAGATCCTTTTCATATCTGGCTGCTAAAACATGGAACTCACTCCCCGCTTACCTTCGCCTCACCCAGAACCACCTAGCGTTCAGAAAGCAGCTTAAAACGTGGATATTTGACAAATAATCCTCCTCCCCTTCCTAAGCGCCTTGAAACCCTCTGGGTATGTAGTGCGCTATACAAATTTTATGACTTGACTTGACTTGACTTCCTGGGCACACTCCTAGATATGGAGGCGCCTCGCCTCGTGGTAAGCCTGATAAGGAGAGGGACGGTGAGAGAAGGCAGGGGATTTCTGCACAGCCGGTAGGGCTAGAATAGCGCTACACTTACCGGAGGATTTAAAATTGAAGATCCCCGGTGATGGTTGATGGTAAGGGAATGCTTGCAGAACGGCGGTTCCTGGGCACACTCCTAGATATGGAGGCGCCTCGCCTCGTGGTAAGCCTGATAAGGAGAGGGACGGTGAGAGAAGGCAGGGGATTTCTGCACAGCCGGAAGGGCTAGCATAGCGCTACACTTACCGGAGGATTTAAAATTGAAGATCCCTGGTGATGTTGGGAGTTGCCCACAATGGGGTGTAGGATAATGATTCCTACGCCAAATAAGGCGCGGTCGGGCGAGCCTGTTAAAAATTACAAGCAGGGTCAGAAATCTAATCTGTGGCGCAGTGAGGCTAAAAGCGCCTTCGGAAGTTCCCTTTCACTTACCAAGGGCTTCGCAATATCGGTGCTTCCCAATGAGGTAGTTCCGCGTTGTCCTCGAGGGAGCAGGGAATGGGAGTATAAGCAGAGAGACCTGACTGCTGATTGGTGGGCAGACGGTCAGACATAAGAGAAGGACTAGTGGCGGCGGCCATCTTAGGTTAGGTAAACTACTCAATAGTAAAAAGTGAGGAAGGGGAAGGGAGATAAACCTGGCGGCCATCTTAGATAAGTGGCTGATTGCATGCAAGAATAAAGTGAAGTAGAGACCAGTAAGAATTAATATAACATCCTGACATATTAACACCTATAATTGACATAACAATTCGTCGGACCCAGTTACAATAAGCTAGTCCAATCCTCCTGCAAATTGAGTCCTGTATTGAGACTGTCTGTTCTCAGTATCCACTTAAGTTCTTCTTTGTTCAGCATCCTCGTGAGGTCACCTCCTCGGGGTGGTATAGTGATTTGGCTGATTACTGTCCATCTCAGTTGATTCTCTGAGTGTCCTTTCTCCAAGAAATGTTCGACAGTGGTGCATTTGCTGTTTTGCACCTTATTCTGCTCCGGTGTTGTGATATCCTGAGTTTAATTTTTTGTTTTGTTTGGCCAACATAAATCATGTTGCAAGGACAGAAAATTGCATAATCAAGCAATGTCTCACGCGGGCAATACCACGCCCGCTTCATGGCTTCGTCGTTTTGGATGGCCGCCACGTTTATCTCCTTTCCCCTTCCTCACTTTTTACTATTGAGTAGTTTACCTAACCTAAGATGGCCGCCGCCACTAGTCCTTCTCTTATGTCTGACCGTCTGCCCACCAATCAGCAGTCAGGTCTCTCTGCCTATACTCCCATTCCCTGCTCCCTCGAGGACAACGCGGAACTACCTCATTGGGAAGCACCGATATTGCGAAGCCCTTGGTAAGTGAAAGGAAACTTCCGAAGGCGCTTTTAGCCTCACTGTGCCACAGATTAGATTTCTGACCCTGCTTGTAATTTTTAACAGGCTCGCCCGACCGCGCCTTATTTGGCGTAGGAATCATTATCCAACACCCCATTGTGGGCAACTCCCAACATCACCGGGGATCTTCAAATTTAAATCCTCCGGTAAGTGTAGCGCTATTCTAGCCCTTCCGGCTGTGCAGAAATCCCCTGCCTTCTATCACCGTCCCTCTCCTTATCAGGCTTACCACGAGGCGAGGCGCCTCCATATCTAGGAGTGTGCCCAGGAACCGCCATTCTGCAAGCATTCCCTTACCATCAACCATCACCGGGGATCTTCAATTTTAAATCCTCCGGTAAGTGTAGCGCTATTCAAGCCCTTCCGGCTGTGCAGAAATCCCCTGCCTTCTCTCACCGTCCCTCTCCTTATCAGGCTTACCACGAGGCGAGGCGCCTCCATATCTAGGAGTGTGCCCAGGAACCGCCGTTCTGCAAGCATTCCCTTACCATCAACCATTGGAACCACATCCGCCTGGTGAGTTTCCATTCATGGTCTACCGCCTAGAATCTTCTGGGCGAACATACAATGACCGCATCTTAATTTCCTCCTCGGCTCCAACCCAGCATATTACTGGCGCCATCCTTCTACTAAGACTTCAGGGCAATCCCCCCTGACTCTCACAGGTATACCTCAGTCCCCAATGCCTTTTTGGAGTACCTGCGTGCACTATTGACCCTTTTTAAACTTCACCCCCGTGCACAACACATGCACTCGGTTTCCTTCTCCAATTGAGGCCACTTCGGACAATAGGCTCTTTACACTTAAAAAGCTGACATTCACGTTTAGACACTCGACGATAATTTTTAAAAAGATCCTTCACCCTTGAGATCACGCGTGCCAATTTTTTGTTCCTTATGGACCTTTTAGTCACTTAGATTCACTGAAAGTCACAAGATACGTTCTGCTCTGTGTTCCTTGACTGAATTTTTTCAATTTTCTTTTCCCTAGGCTATTGTGTAGAACAGTTTTTAGGCATAATACTTTGTGTCCTGATGATGATTCCTTGAATTTTGGTTAAGGAATCGAAACGTCGTCGACCTCTTGTCACACCATATATGAATATGTATATTTATTGAGATATGCAATTAATGGTGTTAATGAATTTCTGTCATTTCTTCATCTCACAGAAATCGCTCACTTTCTGCCTAAATATCTTTTTCTTTCCCTATTCTTTCACTTTGCCAATCTGTAAGCGTGAAGGCACAGGCTTGTGTCTCACTCTTTGCTGAATGTAAGAGAATTTTTCCTTGTCTATCTTGTTTACAGTAAAGATTTTTGTGATCACTGTCCGGCTGGACAAATCACTGCAACCAATATAGTTCCATTGTGTCTATATTTTTACATTTTTCATTTCTACTCTTGCATAGGACCACTGTTGTTAAATATAAATTATGTTACCCGAGGTCCTGTGCTGACTTATTGGGTGCCCTTGTTGTTCCTCAGTTATTTAAAACTTAAAGAAGCACCATTAATTACATGTTTTATGTTCACATGAGTTTGTGTTCTCCTGAATGCAACATTGTGTTCTATACTTAAAATCTGCAATAACACATACATTTCCTCAAATCACATAAATTTCAGCATAATTTGCCATCTTCACACCTAATTTAACCAATCCTCTAATTTAACTTTATGATTATCTTGTCATATAATCCGAGTCGTCCTGGTTATTGTGAGCTGTATGCTTATTTCACCATTTTCCTTAAAAGAAATCTAAGAAAGTGAAGGTGTTCATCATCTTTCCTTCATAAAATCAGAGTTTAACACTTTTTTTAATTATCTGTTGATACTATTCATGTATTTTATAGGCCCTCCTTCTTTTATCTATGGTGTAATGCGAGCAAATAAGAATTGTAATCTGTAAATATGAATATCATATAGGCAATTATTAATAGTCATTTAATATTTATGTTAATCTTAAATTAGAATATAGAAATGGATATATACCACTTACAAAATAATTAAAACCATGGGTGCTGAAGATTGGGACCTAGATTACTGCTTCTATCTGACATGTTCCGTACCTTAATGATAGAAGACATGCTCGGCAGTGGTGAGGAGGATTGGAAGACAGAGTGGTGCAGAGGCACCCAGATTCATAGAGTGCTAACAGGTTGCCCCCTGCAAGTGACAAGCTCTTTTACTTAGAGCCAGTGCATTATTTTCTGGAAAGCTTAAATGTGGTGCTGCAGCAAAATAAGTCTTTTCAACTTTGGAAGAAAACAAAGGGCCTGATTTATGGAAATTGTCACATTGCTGCGTGAAAAAAGCAATGCACAGTTTTCACTGCGCCCATCTTGTGATACGATAGATGTGCCATATTTAATGTACAGTGCTCCAAGTTGCAAGGAGTTACAGATTTGTCAGTATTTCTGGCGTATCTGTAGGCGCAGTAATGACGCATTCCTGGAGTGTGTCGCAAAAGTGAAGCAACTCCAGCAATGGGTCATTACACATGGGCAAGTTCCATGTTAAATGTGCCTGCATCAGTCTCACTCCTGCTGTGAGGCAGGCGTAAGGTTTTGACGAAGTGGTGTCCTAGAAGTGGCTCAGTGAAATCTGATAGAGTTTACTGCGCCACGTCTATGAGGCTTTTTGCGGGGAAACATCCACCCTGCATACATTATACCTGATACAGTTACAATGTAGCGCAGGGCTTTACAAAGTGACGCATCCGCCTAGATACGTTACTTTATAAACAGGTTGCATTTGTTACGCCGCCAGTGCATCACAAAAAGTGACCCAAGGTGGTGCAAAAGTGTTGCAAGGCTTCATAAATAAGGCCCAAAGACCTTTGGACCACACTTACTCTTCCTAAATATAGCGGAAAAGCGAAAAATCTAAACTGCCCCTGCAGCTTTGTCAAAATTTGAAATAACTATTCTCCCAAAAAGATTTTCCTTTGCCCCTCTATAGAATTCTTGATAAAAGAAAATATAAACCTAACACCAAAGAAACTATAAACTTCTGGAGGGTTGCCCTAAAATATAATGCATTTGCAAATATACGCTCAGCCAGTCCACATTTTCATATACTCCGTTGTTATTCAAAGAAACCTTCACTCATCTATACTCACAAATGTATTTATTCCATTGCAAAAATGCACTCATCCTTAAGTTTGTCCATTTCCTTAATACATTTCACCTCTTTTCTTTTATATTGTTTTTATTTTCCTTTCAAACGTTTTACTAGAGATTGTATATATATATATATTTTCCTCTAAATTCATTTGAAATCTACACCTATACTGCCATTGCTTTTATCTTTAATTCCTGAAACAATCACCAGTTTGAGCAATTTGTTTAATTCAAAACCTCCCTCTAGTTACTCTTTTAATATTCTTTGTGAAATTTTTAAGTGCCTTGCAGTTCCATTTCATTTAATATAATTAATTTATAATGAAATGCTCAATTGTATTCTTATCCTACTGGTGACAACACTAACTTGCTAACTTGAAGGATCATTCAAATGAGATTTATTTAATGCTAAAATAATTTTAGTTCAACATACTATTTGCTACTAGTTATGTTCAGTTCTGTATTTATGTACATAGCAGGATTAACCATTAATCAACCCAATCACTGTTTTCCTAATTTTTGTTGTAAGTCTTTATTAGTTTTTTTTGTGGTTACATAGTACAAATCATAACCAAAGTTCAGTACATTCTGTGAAGTTTTCCAAACGCGTGAATGTTTTGGTTGTAGTGATAACAATAATAACAGTCAAATATTCTGAAATCTAAAAATAGGAAGAAAACAGAAGAAAAATAAGAAAAATAAGAAAAAGAAAAGAGAGAAGAGAAAAAAGGCAGATTGGACATTCCATTGACAAAACCGATGACACACTAATCCATTATAACATTCCAGGGCAGAATACCATATATTTAGAAGCAGTAAACTGACATTTCCATGGTATGCCTTTGAGAGAGCTCGTGCCCACTTGAATATTTATCTTCAAACCAGATGGTCTTTGTAGCAGCTTGAGAGGTAAGAGAAAACAATCACAGTTGAATCTCAATACAGTGTAACCAATTTGGTCACACAGTAATTCACTTTGACAACTAAATCTGAGATTAGTAAGATTTAATTATGAATTTAGAAACTATTCGATATAAAGCAGCCTCAACATTATCATATAGAAATACAGAACAGACAAAATGAATCCGAATCTCCTAAAGAGATTCATCCTATATAACAAAAAGCAGATAACTATTTCTATAATGACAATGCAAGTATTCAGGAAGAATTTAGTATTAAACTAGATCAAATGATTCTCAAAGGTCAGCATGAACACGCTATATCTTCCTACACTGCCTTAAAGGGACAACCCTAAGCTAAAAAGCATTGACTAATGGTGAAATTAGAAAGGTGTCAGCTGCCAGAGTCTTCAGTAGAAGGCCCTCCAACAATGGGTCACATAGCATAAAGCCACATAAAGCAGAAGCATAGGTCTGCTCCTCGTGAAGTCCCAAGATGTCTGTCTCTCAGACCCTCACTTAAGGTCTGATTAAGATAGCGGTCGGTCAGACTGCTGACCACACTCGCATCGGGCAAGAGACCGTCTGGCAATGTGTCGGCGCTCCCACTCGCCCAATTTGGATAACACCACCAGCACAGCCTAGGAAACGGGGTGCAGCACACGCCGCAATGGTAAAAAGCACTTTGCACCATGTGACAGGCACTATGTGGTGCTTGGCACATGGTGCATGGATGTGTAGCGGGCACTACATATGCCCCCAGGTCACTTAGCAGTGGCCCACGGGGCCCTGCTTGGGGCCCCAAAAGTCCGTACCCGCCTGCCTTTTCATGGTGGTGGGACCGCCATGAAAATGCAGTAGAAAAGGGACATCCTAATCATTACGGCAGTGCCTTTGCAGTCACCGCCTACATTGTAGTGCTAGGTTTCCGACCGCCACCCCAACGGGATCTTGGATCCTGTCGGAGGTGGCGGTCATTGTCCCCGACCTCTGCGCTCCGACCGCTAGTACAAAAAGTTTATTTGTATGAAGAGAAAATTTGAATTTTATTTATAATAATATTTGTAGGTATTTGTGTTATGCGTTGAACAATGTAATATGTTTTTCTTTTTAATTTCTTTTAATTAAAAACATTTCTGTATTTTTTCAATATATTTACATTTTTTTTAATTTAATTTATTTTTGAAGTAATTTAATTTCGACTAAGATATTTTGTTGCTTTTTGTTGTTGTTCTTATTGGAGTGGGAATAGTAAATGTTACATTGCTTCAAAAGGCACTAGAGGCCTGTGCCTGCTCTCCAACCCAGATGTCTAAGGCAGCTGCGTTTGAGAGGTTTTAACTGCATGTCAGGCTGGAGGTAGGAAGATAGCCGGCCACACCTACATGTGCACTGCAAATGAAAGGGACACCCCTCATTGCTGCCAATCAGCAGCAATGATGCATTGGCCCTGCCCCCACACTCCGTTCGGCAGAGAGTAAAAAGTAAACTGGTAATAAAATAATTTATTCCCATTTTATTTTTCGCTCTTTCTGCAGCAGTTTGGGGGGCAACGCTCCTATGGAGGAACCACTGCTGCATTTTTGCCAGGACTGCTTTTGGTTTCCCAGTGCAGCCCTGTGTTGTTGTCAGAGTTTCAAAACTTTGCAGACTGCTATTATCTTTCGAAGGCAATGAAATACTGAACTGGATACGAAGAAGTATTTTAGGAAAATACTTGTGTGTAAGGATTTAGGGCCTGATTACGAGTCTGGCAGTTCTGAGGCTGCCAAATTTGCGGCGGAAGAGGCTCGTCTGACGCATTGCGACTTGAAAAATTGTTACAGCGGGGGACCACCGGCTGCGCCACGGTGGCGGAAGTGCGCCACAATGTAACATGCTCTGCAGGACTGGCGCAGTCCTGCTGAGCAAATTACAAGTTCCTGCACCGATAGCCATTTCATAGGAGTAGAACTGCCATGAAAAGGTTGGTGGTGCAGGAACAAAGGAGGCCCTACAAGACCCCCATGCCCCCCTTCAATGGGGATACATTCAGGAGGACACAACATGTGCCCCCTGTCTGTATTCCCCCAAAGTTCCAGCATGGCATGGGCGGTGACGTCCATGCTAGCTGGAATTTTTTTTGCCGTTCCCATTGTGGTACCTGTTTTCCAGGCACTGCCATGGGGAAGGCTAAGGGCCATTCCCCGTACACAAGCTCAACTCCTAATATGGCAGGCGGTCCACGCATGGTCTTGGCGCAGCTGTGCCAGTGGAGAGCCAGCGTAACTGCACCAAACTCAAAATCAGACACTTAGGGGCCCATTAGGATCTCGGGTGGATCTCCACCGCCCGCTTGGCGGCGACGATCCGTCCGAGATCCGACCCCGTCCGCCACCCATTCCACCCCGCCATATTACTATGGTGGAGGGACCACTTCGGACGGAAAGACCGTCTGCCGCTTTTACACCCGGTCGACAAGTCGACCGGGCAGAAAAGAATTTCATATATTACTATGAGGGCGGAAACATGCCTTTCCGTGACGGCATTGCCGCCACAGAAAAGCATTCCCAAATTGCTTGCAGGGGCCCGTTGCGGCCCCCCAGGGACTCTGGGGGGTGGGGGGTGCACATGGGGGTACATATGGTACCCCCCTGCAGTTCCATGCACAACATGGCAGGCACCGCGCGGTGCCTGCCATGTTGTGCATGGAAGTGCACAACATGCCTTCCTGGCATTGTGGCGGGCGGTGCTAAGTGCACCACCTGCCACAATATCAGGAATGCAGGATGCACCCGCCACTGTGGCGGGCGCATCCTGATGGCTCCCTTGGAACCCCCACCCTTATGGCGGTCCTATTTCACGATAGGATGGCGGGCAGACAAAGTCCGCCCGCCATCCTAATGACCACCTCAGAATTTATGATTGAACACTATTTTCAAGAGTTATTCTTTGAAGAGTATAAACTTTTGCAATTACCTTTTCTTGTTTTATGAGAGGAGGGAACATTATCCTCAAGCTTTGCACAGACTGATAACCTTTCTTTTGAGACTGTTATTAATGTTATTAAGGCATCTTCTTAGGTGGGGAAGTGTTTACTTGTTGCTAGGTGAACTCTATACCACTAATGTGCATTTAATATGTTGCCATTTATGAACCTGCCATGTCGAAAACAATTCCAATCACAGAACACATTTGTTTAAAATTGAAGGTAATAAGAAATGCATTATAGCTTAGATTACTCGTTGCGTATGTTAAATAATTCTAATTGTGCTTCAGCTCTTGGAAGATGCAGCATTTCATTAGACAACAGAGAGCTGGAAATACAGAGAAAGGTATATCATATGAATTTTTAGGAAATCGGTGGTGAATCAGAATGATAAAATCATAATGACTTGCTCTTGTCTTTAAATATCAACTGCTAGTCGTGTTGGTACTTATCGAGACTGCCACTGGAGCACCGAACGGCTCACTGATGCAGGCCACTTAAGAAAAAAGGAACAAAACAAGAGAAGAGGGGAAAGGCGCACATTATCAGCGACTGGTAAGTGATGTTGTCAGCTTTTAACTCAAGACAGGCCTTCACTGTTTCTTCTAGTAATAGGTGCATCAAACAAAGATACTTCAGTATATTGCACAGCCAGTCAATAATGTAACAGTTAAATATAGGATACAAATTAGTGTACCAGCGTGCACTTTAGTGATCTAGTGATCAACACCGTGGAGTACCAAACCATCTGCTGGAATTAGAGCGCTGCTGGAGCATCTCAGCTAGGCATATGATAAACATGGTAAAAACACAACAAGTCATCAATGAGGGAATTAGGAACAGAAGGAACATGGGCAACAGGAAATTTGATGGAGAAAAGAGTGAACAAAACTAAAAACATAATAGACCGAAAAGCCGGTGGAAGAACTAGAGCAAGTAGCGGGAGGAACAACAACTTAAACCCAATTTTGCCGTGCTTCATGAGCAAAGTTTCCATCCTCCACATAATGCTGCAGCCTGGTATGACTCAGCACTACTGAGTAACCTTAGATTTCTTAACGGGCCAGATTTCCTTAAACTAATACTTGGTGGAATGCACAAGTTTTTTCCCAGGCACAATAAGTCAGTTCTCCAAATCCATCAATCCTTAGGTCTCTTTCTCACTGATCTCCTTGAGTTATGAATTGGTAAGCCTCTTGTTTTATTCTGAGCTCTGTTCTAACCTACTGATGCTCAAATGCCTGTGCATACCTCAGCATCACATAGTTGCAACAGACCAAATATAGGTTTTGTCTTGGCAACCAGCTTCTACAACGCCCCCCCCCCCCACCCCATATGTGCCTGTTTGGGCCCTGGAGAGCACAAAGGCATTGCAGTTTGCTAGATGTCCATTAGCCCTGTGTTTCAACTTGTCCTGCAACATAAGAGAGACTGCTGTATCTGTGGTCACCATGTTAGTGGTGGAGAGAGAGAGAAACAGGTGATTTGGGGAGTATTTTGTGTCTGGTCCTCCAACAATAAAAGACATCTTACAACTACTAAAACTAAATAGGAAACAACAAACCCCAACCCTCTTACCTAAGGGTTCCCTCTTTCCCACTAGACGTTAATCCTTTTTTTCAGGACTGGGTACATTCCGTAAATATATCACCATGGAAGAATGGCAATGAAATTATTCTAGAATATGGTGGAACCATACTAAACTCACTCCACCTTGGGTTACTTTACTTCTGACTCAGGATGACTGCACAGGTTTTATGCAAATCAAAGAATTAGATTAATTCTTTTTACAAAACTGTCACATGTTATCTTCGCAATTAACAAATATATATGACAACAAATTGTTCCGATGGCCAAGCAAGGATAAATGCAATAATTTTATAACATTGCTTTCAAATTATATCAAAGAAACAAATCTGCAAATGTTTTAATTGTTGATAGGTTTCTTCATCTAGTATCTTTTTTTCAGTTATCTCAAAGTCCAGATGGAGACAAGTACCAACGGCTCCCAGGTTGGTAAGAAAAAGTAATTTAAATTATAGTGCATGGACACATTACCGTATTGTAGTTACAGGTGTCTGCTGGTAAGTTGTTTTTGTTCTTTTTCTCCTTATAGGTTTCCTTAGGAGTCAGGAAGATGATTGCAGACCGGGTTCGTGATTTCAGGCAAACTCACTACAGGCAGAAACAAGGTGAAGCGAGGGGCGGCAGCCACAAAGCTAAAGGAGTCTCAACAAGGGGAGGCTCTGCGTCATAGACTTTGGACATGTCCCAGCGAGTAAGTAGGGGCCTGCCTCCATGTCTCGAGACACACTGCACATGGCCCTGTGCCACTATAACAAGGATCATTTGGTGCTGAAGCAAAAACATCTAAAAGCCCAGTCCCATATTAGTTGGGATTTTTCTTTCAGAAAAGACTGACCAAAATTGTCTGAGTTGGTGGATGCTCCAAAGGATCCACAATGCAGGGGCTCAAGCTCCGATGGACATGGTCCTCAGCCACTAGTTAACCATGTTTTTTTATCAGTGATGGAACATTTGTAGGTGATGTAGTTAGGTATTTAGGAGAGGAGCTAAATGTGGAGTAAATATTGGGAAATAGTGGGAATTCAGCCACATCTCAATATGGGGCTACCAACACATCCCCTCGAAGCCATCCACAGATTGGTTATGATGGTGTTAAGTTAACCCTGATGCACAAGGATATTGTATCTGTCCCAGTGGGTCCGTCTTTCGAACACACTGAAAGATGCCAGTACAAAAATATGCCAGAAAGGGCATTTTATATGAATTCAAAATAGCTAGCCTTAACTCTTGCTTGATGATTGCTCATGATTAGTATGTTTTCCATTTGCTGAAGGAAATTATATAGATGTCCCTGCAATAGAGTAAACCTGGGTAAACTAGCAGTCCAGGATTGATTTACAAATGGCCCTTCTTGAAGGCTACTCCATCAGGTTGGCTCACAGAGTAAGTTGTAAGGGTGGAAATGTAATAATTGTGGGAAAGGATATGATGGCCAAATATGCTAAGTAATTTAATTATAACGTATTTGAGCCAGTTGCTTGTAAATGCACCACCTCGCCTAAAGCAATGTTTTGAAGATTTCACTGATCTGCCCCTCAGGCTATTGTAACATGGTCAGCAGGTCCTCGCACTCAGTGATCTTAACAGCTCAAAAGAGCAGCGAACTTACATTTATGTTCAATTTTTACAAGACCACCTTGACACATAGGGATTCAACAGGTAGTCTCAGAACCCCTTCATATACACGGTTCAATCTTGAATGGGTATTGGTCTCTGAGACAGTTGCAATTGAGTCTATAAATGTCCTCTGGTATTATGCTCATACCATGTTATTATTTTATTCTCTGTACCTTTTAAATCTCCCTACACTAACAGGGAAGATACTAAAATAGATTGAAAGAGACTTGTAGGCTATTGTAATAAACCAATCAAGGTTTTGGTATATTTTGCCTCTACATTAAGTTCCAAAGTTAAAATAATTGATACAAAGATTTATGTAGCCAATGAAGGATCTTGTTTGCTGCACAGCAAAGAGATTTAATGATTACACTTGGCCCAAATCATCCTGATCAAGTTTTAGGATATAATGATTTAATTTCACAAGTTAGTGAAGATAAAATAGTGGAATGAGGATATGTGTTTCTTAATTTATTTTTACCAAACGTAGGACTATTAAAACAATTTGTTTATAAACTTTTATTAAAACAGAATGGAGTACCTAAAGTACATAAATTCGGAAACATTCCCTTATCTACGAGGGAAGCCTTAAAAGAAGAGTTGGATACATTTTGCAAACAGGACATAATTGAGGAGACTGAATCATCCAAATGGCTATCACCAGTAGTAGTAGTAGACAAACCCAATGGGAAAATCAGACTATGTGTTGATTTAAGAGATTTGAATGAGTGTGTTTGGGTAGATCAACATGCATTGTCCAATATTGGAAAAATGATTTCAATGTTAAAGGGAGCTGTAGCATTCTTCAGATTAGATCTATCCAGTACGTATCATCAAATTGCACTGCATGAAGACAGTAACCAATATACATCATTTATAACACTAGAGGGGGCATACAGTAACAAGAGAATGCTATTTGGTGTAATATCATCATCAGCAGTCCTTCAAAGACTCAAGCATAAACTGTTTAAGGATGTAAAGAACGTCTTATATCTCCCAGATGACATTTTAGTTTTGGAAATGCACAAAAGAATACACAGAGACTCTGTGCAAAGTACTGAACATTCTGAAGAATCATGGTCTGACATTAACCAAGGATAAGGGCAAGTTTGAGGTAGAGTCAATTGATTATTTGGGCCATAATATTAGCAAACATGGTGTTTTACCAAAATGTAGTTTGGTCAAAGCAATGGAAGATGCCAAAAAACCTCAAAACAAAATCCAACTTAGGTCATTCCTAGGCTTAGCAGAATATTATGCTAAGTGCATTCCAGTATTCTCCAATAAAACCAAAAACAAGAGGAATTTAATAAAAATGAAAAAAAATACGACAATTTGTATGGGATGAAGAATGTACATCTGGGGCGCTAGAGGGCGCCGAGCGAGATGGCCGCACGTATGTGAGGCTCCGCCGAGACCATCCGACATTCGCCCATTAATCCTTATTAACTCGACGCCTGACCCCATAAACAAACTGCGCGACTCCCGCTGACCTTGGGGGTCCGTTTGGGAACCTCTGCCGCCTGGCTGAAGGCTGCTGTGAACTCCGCCGGAGCTGATCCGACCTGCGCTGGAATCGCGCTTACGGAGAGCCGGCTCCTCGTCCTCAGCCCACCCTGCAGCGGATCGGACTGGGGGCTTCCTCGATTGCCTGCGGAGAGAAACGGGAGTTGGCGGTGCCCTTTGACTGCGGAGGCGGTGCTGGAGGAGATCTTGCCGAGCGGAGACTGAGCGACGGACGGCCTGGCCCGGCCCTGCTGGTTGCCGTGAGTGGGGCGAGGTGCTACGCGAGTCCGGGGCTGCGGAGGCAGCGCTGGGCCGCACTAGGCCGCGCCGCGTGACCTGTGGCTGGCGGGGGCACGGGGGGGAGGCCTGCACAGTGGCGGAGCATTGGCATAGAGGCCCCCAGAAGGTGGGGGGACCGGCGGACTTACATTATCCGCATCTGATTGGTGGCTGCAGCGGTACTGTTTTGGCGCACTTTTGCCATCAGCCGCCATTGCTGGGACTACCCCGGGCTGGGGCTGGACGTGGCCTGGTGGGCCGCTTGTCTGACGAGTGGACTCTGGTGTATGCATTGAGGTATTCTGGGACACCTTTCGTGATATTTCTCCACTGAGCTTCAGGACACCGGCAGGGGTGCTGCTCAGCTCACCACCATGGGCAGGCCGGAGAGGAACCAGCCGAAGATCACTTTCGAGGCCAAAAAGTCGGCGCTCATGCCCGCGCAGGCACCACCTGACTCTGAGCAAGGGGGGGCAGTTGGGGGCACCCCGAATTTGGAGTCTACATTGGTGGCTATGCAAAAGACCCTGCAGTCCATTGAGGGCACTATGGAGTCAGTTAATCATCGCCTTGACCAGATGGCGACACAATTCGATCGCCAAAATGAGCGGGTGGGGGAAGTGGAACAGCGAGTGTCTGCCACGGAGGATGGGCTTGCCACGGTCTCGTCTAAGGTTTTCAGTATGGAGAGGGTGCTGGCGGTCATACAGGTGAAAAACGAGGAGTTGGAAGGGAGGTCCAGGAGGAACAATGTACGCGTCACGGGCCTGCCGGAGTCCACCAATGTTGGCCGGATGGAGGACTACATGGAGCGTATGCTGATAGACATTTTTGGGCGGACCAGTTCTCTCGTGTCTTCATAGTGGAGCGCGGCCACCGCTCCCTGGCGAAACGTCCGGCGCCTGGGGCGCAGCCGCGTCCCATTGTGGCTCGGATCTTGAACTATAGAGACAGGGATACTATTTTACGTCTTGCAAGGGAGAAGGGCGCCATTGAATACCAAGGTAACAAACTTGAGTTCTATCCTGACTTCACTATGGCGGTACAAACGGCGCGCAAAGAATTTGCCACGGTTAAACAGCTTTTGCGCACTGAGGAAATTCAATATGCCATGCTGTATCCTGCACGGCTCCGGATAGGACCTCCGTCAGACAATAAGATTTTTTCCTCCCCTAAAGCGGCGATGGACTACGCTAAGAAGCAGAAAAAGCGCAGGAGAGACACAGCTGGGCACCGGGAAGGAGAGGAGGATAGACAGGACGAGGTTGCCTAGCTCACTACTCATCATGGTGTCGAGTGCTTCTCTTACGACTACTGTCAAGGGGCGTGTGACCTGGCCTGTGTTGATTATATTTGTTAGGCCATAAGAGCTGCTATTTGGGCCATGCACCATATTGGGATTGTGGGGGTACGGCTTGATGGCTGCGGCTGCAGTGGGTTGTGCACACCTGCCGCGTTGACAGCTAGTGACACTGGCCATGCAAGTTGCCGCCTCTACTGGACCATGATTGTACCGCTGGGCGACCTGTGGCTTTGTATTCATGCATGGCTGATGCTTATTTTTTCCTGTGACCACGCAGATGGGGTGTAGAGGGTCGAGCTTTAGTTCTTGTGTATGGTCTACACTCTCGTCAGTTCTCTGATGGGAGTTGTGCGCCACTACGCCCCCGGATATGGGAGATCCCCACACACAGTTGATTGCATTGTTGGGGGTTGCAAGGGGGGGGTTTGGGACGGCTTTGGCACTTTGGGGACGCTAAAGTGGGTGGGGGGATGGGGGAGATGTTCTTGGGGTTTGCAGTGGGGTTGCTGAGTTTCCTGGTCAGTGGTAGGGGGTCTGTGTTTCCTGTAAGATGTGTTAAGCGTTGCTGGTATAGATATGGTGTATCTTGTGGGGCTGCTCATGGCTTATCCGGGTTGCTGGGTGCAGGCTGCTGGGTGGTCCAGAGGGAGCTGGGAGGTGACTGTTGGCTGCTAGGAATCTTATTGATTTGGCAATATGGTGGGGGGGGTAAGATCACATGTATCACGTGGAACGTGCGGGGACTCAATAGGCCGCAAAAGACGAGACAGATGCTTGCGTTTTTGAACAGACATAATGCTCAGGTTGTTTTTCTCCAAGAAACGCACCTCAGGGGTAAGGCGGTGGAGATAGTGGGTAAGCAGTGGGCGGGGGTGCGACTGGCTACGGCGTATTCCTCCTATGCGCGTGGGGTGATGATTCTGATCAAGAGAAATATCCCATTTGAAATGCTCCATGAGGAGATTGACCAGGATGGTAGATATATCATTGTGCAGGGCAAATTGTGTGGCACGCTGGTCACCCTTCTTAATGTGTATGGACCGAATGTCGATGACCCTGATTTCTATGTAACACTCTGGAACAAAATCTATTTGCTTCCCCCATCGGCCATCCTCTGCGGGGGTGATTTGAATGTCACGTTGGATACTGAATTGGACAAGAAACAGGATAGACCCTGTGTGAGGAAGAAAGCGGCGGATGCGGTCTGTGAGGGTATGCGTGGGCTGCGGCTGTTGGATGTCTGGAGATTGAGGCACCCGGGCAGGAGAGAGGGCACATGTTACACGTCCGTACACGATACGTGGTTGAGATTGGACTACTGGCTGGTGACTCGTGATGTGAGTGGATGGATGCTGGATGTTGAACATCTGCCTCGCACTATCTCTGACCATGCGCCTGTTAAACTGGTGCTGCAGTTACCGACGCATGCACCGGCTCCCTTTACTTGGCGTCTCTCCCCTGGTGTGTTATCTGACCAGGTGTTACGTGAACGTTTGCATCAGATCATAGAGGAGTTTTTTGTGAAAAATGTGGGGTCTGTTGATGCTATGGGTACAGTATGGGAGGCCTTTAAAGTGACTGTGAGGGGGGCGTGTATTGGCCTGCGATTGGGAGTGCTCACGTCCATCCGGGATTCCATGACCGGGCTGGAAAGGGAGTTGATGGCGCTGGAGCGTCGCCTGGAGGTCTGTGCGGAGGGTACATTGTTGGCTGATATCAGATCGAAAGTAACTGAATATTACGAGCTGGCGGAGCAGGAGGTGAAATTCCTGTCTAAACGCACTACTGCTAGGTATTATGGTGAAGGGGGTAGGCCGGGGAAGGGGATGGCAGATCTGGTCAGGGATCCATGGGCTCGCCACTGCACAGTGCAAGAGATTGAGGATTGTGGAGACGTGGTGACTAGCACGGATGGTATTCTAGCCTGCTTCACAAAACACTATGCACAGCTCTATGAGCGCAGGGACACGGCGGATGAGGAGGAAATAAATAGGTACTTTGAGAACATCGCTTTGGTATGGTTGTCCAGAGGTCAACAGGAGTTCCTTATGCATCATGTCACTGAGGCTGAGTTTAGAGAAGCGATTGCCGCTCTCCTGAATGGCAAAGCGGCTGGCACGGATGGTCTTCCCTCCGAGTTTTATAAAGAATTTGCAGATTTGTTGATCCTGCACTTGGCGATGGTTCTGGAAGAGGCGTTTGAATGCGGCCGGCTCCCGACGACAATGAGGGAGGCGCTACTAGTGGCGTTGCCTAAGCCGGGGAAGCCCCCGAACAAATGCGATTCATATCGCCCTCTATCACTCATGAACACAGACGTGAAAATAATAGCCAAGGTTCTAGCCACGAGATTGCGCTTACTCCTCCCGGTCAGTCGGGATTTGTTCCTCTCCGGTCCACTACTCACAATCTGAGGGCTCTATTCGCTGTGCTCCATCTGCTTAAACCGGAACTGGCTGCAGTGGCGGTCATGCTTGATGCTGCCAAGGCCTTCGATTCCGTGGCTTGGAAATATATGTTGGCGGTCTTACACCGGATGGGGGTACCCTTTTTTTTTACTTCGCTGGTCACTCTCCTGTATACTGACCCCATAGCGAGAGTAAGGGTCAATGGTCATGTCTCTTCCCAGTTTTCGGTTCAGAGAGGGACGAGGCAGGGATGCCCTCTATCACCCTTGCTTTTCGCTATAGTGATGGAGCCACTGGCCTGTATATTGCGGCAGAGGTATGCAGAGGCGGCGCTAAGGTTCCCTCTGAGGTCATTGGCTGTGTCCATGTACGCTGACGACATGGTCTTATATATTCGTGAGCCAGCGCTACACCTTGAAAATATACTCCAAGAGTTTATTAAGTTTGGTCGTCACTCCGGGCTGACAATAAACTGGGACAAATCTGTTGTGCTGCCTCTCACGGATGCTACCCACCAGATCCCTTTGGAATTCCCATTGGAATGGGCAGTGGATTCGGTTCGATATCTCGGCGTCTGGGTGCACAGGGACCGCCAAGAAGTCATAAGGGCTGATTATGGAGTGGCCGTCTCTAAGCTCGAGGATCAGGTGGCGCGTTGGACACGACTCCCTCTGACCCTAGCTGACCGGGTGTCCTTGATTAAAATGGTGATACTACCGAAATTTCTTTATCTTTTTGTCAACATACCTGTCCCACTGAAGTCGCATTTCTTTGCCAGGATGCGATCCCTGCTGATCACTCTCACCTGGGCTGGTAAGAAGCCGCGTGTAACGTGGGAAGTCTTGACCAAGCCATACGAACTGGGGGGTTTCGCTGTGCCAGACATGAAGCTATATTATCTATGCGCGCAAGCGCATTTTGCGACCTACTGGATGTGCGCTCCTCCGTATACCCCGCACGTGGTGCTCGAAGCCAGTGCTGTTCTACCTCATCCCCTAAGGGCCATGATTGTTAATGACCATTCGGTGTTTGATAAAGGGGAGATTGACACTGTGCAAATCACGGCGATGGCCTGGAGGGAACTTGGCAGGCGGGCAGCCAGATTGCAGTTGTATGCGCCGGCTATGCCGCTTCTTTATCACTTGGGCATTTCGGTATCAGGTGAGATTGGGGGATTGCAGGTTCTGAGGGAAGCTGGACTACAAACAATGGGGGATCTCTTCCCTGGGGCGTCGTTTCTCTCATTACAGGCTATGACGACCTGCTCGACTAATGCCACTATGTCTACCTTTACATACGTCAGGTTACGGGCTGCTGTTCATACTCTATATCCTACGTATCCGGAGGAGCCGATGGCACTCGGGGCCTTGCAATTGCTTTACACTACTACGGACAGGGCTAAGTTGCTTTCTAAACTATATCGAGCAGCACAGGAGGATGAGGGGGGTGGTGCAGTCCTGGCTAGGGCTCGATGGGATAGAAGTCTTCCAGATCCGCTGAGTGATGACGAATGGACTGAATGTTGTACTATGACTGGGGGGTATGTGATTAATGGCAATTTTCGTCTGCTTCATTATAAGTTTGTACATCAGTGGTACTACACGCCGGTTCAGCTGGTCTGGCCTGGCCTTTGAACGGCTGCTCAATGTGTCCGGTGTGGTGAGGATGACGCTGATTTCGTGCACCTAGCCTGGGGATGTTCGCGTGTGTATGACTTCTGGAAGGCGGTGACTGCGACACTTACTGCCATGACAGCGACTGACGTTGCGTTGGATGTGCGCCTCTGCCTCCTCGGCATAGCTTCTGGTATACCTGCAAAATCACGGCGTTTCGTTGTGTTGGCGCTCCAGTTGGCTAAAAGGAGACTTGCTTTGGGATGGGGGGAGAGGAGAGCGCCTGATGTACAGCTGTGGCTGAATGACATGGCATATTGCAGGGATCAACTAAATTGTTACTACGAGGAACTACCAGCGAAGTCGCGACCACAGGATATATGGGCCCCATATACACTTTATATGCTTTCCCTAGCTGACACTGATAGCGAGAGGAGTGACAGTGCCGACTTATTGGAAGAAGGCGATAGCCCCGAATGACTGCTGACTGTGTGACTGAGTATCGTATGTCGTGTTTGGAGTGAATGAGTCCTGGACCTCCTTAAAGATCCCACGTGCACCATGGGAAATTGCCGTACTCTAGCAACCATATATACACCCATACTCGTCTGTACCGTGATTGATGTGCCTACCAGTGACTGCCTACCCTGTAGATAACCATATTGCCACTTTTTGGGATTGAATGCCTCTTGGACATTGTATCTAACAGACTCAGACTGCTCACAAGGACCAGGATTGGGATGAATGGGGGGGAGTTGGGGTTTCTTGTTCCTTGAGTTTGGTTCTAAAAAACTGAAAATGAGACCGAGATTACATGAGGGCGATACGGCCACAGTCGTTTGGTGTACTTTGACCATTTTAATATTGATCATTTGTGGTGCCTACACTAGCTGGGTTTTTTTTTCTATGCTGTCTGCTTGTGCCAATGATAACTGTTTCTGAGCTCAGCTACCTTAGCTGGTACACTGATTGCGGCCGGCCCTACCAGTGGGTTGTAGGCACACCGCTGTGTATATGCATAATGTGAAATAAAGGTCTACCAAAAAAAAAATAAAAAAAAAATTAAAAAAAGAATGTACATCTGAATATCGAGTGTTGAAAAAATACATTTATTCTGCTCCAACATTGCCAACCTTCTATACTAACTATAATTCCATCATAATTACACATAACAGTAATATTGGTATTGGGGCAGTGTTAATGCAAGATCAAAAAGCAAATTGGTTGTGCTTGTATTTGCCTCAAGACCATTAAAAGGTATAGAACCAAAATACTCTACCTTGGAGAAAGAAAAATTGGCATGTTAGTGAGGAATTGAGTACTTTAGGAAATATGCATATGGTACTAAATTGAAAGTGAGGATAGACCATTGGCCGTTAGTAGATATATTCACCACAAAAGGTTGTGGAAAGGCAACACTCAGGATTGCAAGATGGCGGTATAGGTTGCAGTAGTTTCATTTCAATGTTGAGTATATTCCTGGAGCTAGGAACATTTTGGCAGAATATTTGTCAAGGTTCCCAGTGGATGAGGACAAGGAAATACCTATTGTTGACAATGGTATGGACAAGTTTGCGTCAAATTGTGAAGTGTTTGGGGTTGAATTATGGAAGATCAATGGAAATCGACTTGTGAAAATGATGATAAGATTCAGAAGGTTTTGGAATACAACAGTTCAAGGTGACCAAATGAGAAACCTTTAGATGAGGATTTACTGCCATAATTTTATGTGACCAATTAATTATCAGAACATAATAATTTGTTGTAATGGGGAGAGCAATTGGTAGTACCAGTGTGTTTAAGGCAGGCTGTATTAGACATGGAAAAAGGGGGTGCAGGAGCATTTTAGATCCAGCATACAAGCTCCTTACAACATCTAAAGATTAACAAAACAGTGAGTAGTTCCTTGTGAAGATAGGGGGGTGGAGTGTCTAGGAACAGTTGTTAGAGGAGTGATGTGCTCCAATAGGAGCGGGGGTCCTCACACACCCAAATGGGTATCATTCTTCATCATTGGGCTAACCCCTCGTCGGCCTGGTTCTGTATTGCCCGACAGTCACCTACAAGAGGAAACTTTGCAGGAGATCTTTCATGAAGCAGCTGTTTGATGAAGTGAAGGAGTTTGGGCTGTTAGTATAGATTGGAACGATAGATGTTAGAGCAAAAAAGAGCATTCATATAGGCTACGTGGTCCTCAGAATCAAAACATTTTCACTGAATGGGTTTACTTGCCTAGTTAAAATGGTGATTGTTCGCTATCAAAGGATATATTGGTCCTAGATAGCTTAAAGTGTTATTAATTGGTCAACATGTATCACACATGTTGTTGTCAAAAGTGATCATGTGGCAATTCAGGATCGAAAAAACTACCCTGATCTACTTAGTGAAAGGAATTTCTGGGTGTATATTCTCAAACTGAGATTACCAATCACTCAACCAATGTATGGCAAATCTTAATTAACACAGCAAAATATATAGCAGATGATTAATCATCAGGATTACCATAGTTGAAGGTGCTTTAAAATCAAGCATCTTTATCTGGGCCTACAAGAGCAAAATGGTGGAGATCAACAGTGAAGTCACTGAACATAAAGATTATCTACTGAAACAAGAGATAACAAAACTCTAAAAACACATTACAAATTTTGAAAAGGACATGGAAAAGGACTAACAACTGCAGCCAACGAGACATCGTCAGATTAGAGCCAATCATCACAAAAACAGGAATTCTTCCTTGAGAAGTAACATGAGCACAGATAGCCGAGGCAGCAATGAGGGTAGAAGGGGCTCTTCACCTGCTATGCTCGGCTATGGTGGCCCCATTCCAAGGCCCACCATTGGGGTAGTATCCAATGTTCCCTCAGGGCTCACAACAACCTTTTCCCCATTCCTTCCATACCACTTTTTAGGCATAGGTTGGAGCAGAAGAAGAGGAAGAAGGGGCCAAACAAAAAAGAGTTCAGGCTTCCCATTGTCCAGCTTTAAGAAACCGAGTACAACTGAATTAGGTAATTCCTCTATTCTTTAGAGTTTGTGGGTAGAGGGGGTGGTGGTGGACAATTTAATTAACTACCTATATACGAGCACAGATGAAACAGCACCTCAGGCCTGAATTGCAGTCATAGCTGTTCGCCTTTCTTTGCAGGACTGGAGTCACAGTAAAATAAGTATTTTTCTGACGGCTAGCCCTCTGACTCCTGTGCTTTGCACCACACATAAAAACGGCAAAACACTCTAAATGCCAGCTGGAACTGGGCTCACACTGATGTACGCTCCCACACAAGAAGTACTTTTCTGTAAAAACTCTTGCGTACTCTTCACAAACTCCTGCTGACATGGACATCAAAACATCCCGAAAGCACAAGTATGTGAGGAAAAAGAAGACCAATGAAACCAACAAAAAATTATATTGGAAGCCCTGCTCTCCCGCCCCTTCATCATGTGTCATGTGGAGCGCTAGAGGAGAGCTGCAGACTCATACTGACAGCCTAATGGCTCTGAGAGATGTCAAAGTGGCCAGGCTGCAGTCCCACAGGAATACCAAAAAGATAGGTATTTGGCCATGCTGGAAAAAAGCAGCACAGCAACACGCTGTGTGACCCTTTTTGTGTGGAATCTAGATTTACGGAGTAGGCAAATACCCACACAACAATACACACAAGAGTTTAACTGAGACCTTGTATGTTAATAAATATACAACAATAGGCAGTGTTGCTCAGCTAGTTTAACCCTATCCGTGCTGATGACGGAACCGCTCCGTCATCAGCTGCGGTAGCGCTGTGCTGATGATGGAGCGGTTCCGTCATGGCCCTGCCGCCGCGCCTGTGCGGCGCTGATTTCGCGCCTGCGCGGTGCGTTCTATTGAGCGGGCGGGGCCTTGACGGAACCGCTTCGTCATGAGCACAGCTCAACCGCGGCTGGTGACGGAGCGGTTCCGTCACCAGCACGGCCCTGCCGCGCTGCCGCCCCGCCCCCTTAGCACTGCGGCGGAATAGCCGCCGCAGTGAAGGGGTTAATGATCGCTGCTGAAATCTACAATGAGCTCACAAAAACATTCTTATTCGTGATTGACAATCTGCATTTATATGTTTGTCTTTGTGTTTTAAGATGGTTTTTATTGACTTAGAGGTACAAGATTTGCCATAAATTGGTTAAGTGATTGGTAATCTGATCTTGAGAATCCACACACAGAGATTCCTGTCACTGTGTAGATTAGGGTAGTTTTTAGGTCCTGAATAATTTCCAAATGATCACTTTTGACAAAAGGCGAGAAACATAGGGAGAGAAGTTGGATTAACGGCTAGGGCGGCTGACCTCGAATCTGGGGAACTGGGTTTGAGTCTGCAATGATGCTGAACATCCTGTGATTCTGGGCAAATCACTTAATCTCCCTGTGCCTAACAAAAATGAATGAGTGTCCTCATGTAACATAACTGGTGCTATGTAAAGCACTCTGATACCCGATTTGGATAAAGTTTGCGCTATATAAAACTCTGCAAAGAAAAAAAACATGTTGACCAATTAAAAACCCTTTAAGCTATCTAAGACCATTATATCCTTTGATAGCGATCACAATTTTAACCAGGAAAGTGAACTCATTCATTAAAATCTCTTGATTTTGAGGACCGCTAAACCTATTTTAATACACTTTTTTCTCTCACATATATCTTACCAATCTACACTAACAGCCCACATACCCTCACTTCATCAAACTGCTGTTCTATAAAAGATCTCCGGCAAAGTACCCCATTGTGGGTGCCCGTCTGGCATTCCATCGAGGAGCTAACCCAATGGTGAAGCATGACACCCATTTGGGTGTGCTAGGGCCCTTGTCCTATTGGAGCACATCCCCCTCTAACAAACTGTTCCTAGACACCCCAACCCCTCTATCTTCAAAAGGAACTGCATACTCTTGTTTAATATTTGTATTAGACACGGCTCATGAAGGAAATCCTGGGATGAGCAGCATGAAGAGGAGAATTAGAGCTGAGTTTTGGTGGCGAGCTATCAATATGTGCTTAGAAAATGCAGTTAGATCTTGTGTTGAGTGTGCCATTAGTGATAAAACTCAAAAGGTAGAAAAACTATGAAAAAGTTCCAGTATCTTCACCAAGCAGAGTAAGGCAGAGGGTTTCACTTTACATAGAGAGAACAATGTATTTATCCAAATGTCAGATTTTTGCTATTGTTTTGATCACCTATTACAATGACCAGAAGTTAAACTAGTGTTCCATGTTACCAATGAAACTGTAATTCAGTTTCAGAAGTGTTTAAAAAAGAAGGATTTCCTAAATTTCTGGTCACAGATAATGGCGTACAATTAATATGGACTGAGATTAAAGTATTTCTGGAGGAACATGTTATTGAAAACATATGCACATCAGTATATTATCCGCAAAGTAATGGAATTGTAGAAAGGTGAGACAGCGTATTGAAAGAAGGTTTACAGCTCAAATTGATTAACGGGAAGGATTGTCATCAAGCCCTTAAAAATGTTACTATGGAGTTCTCGGGTTACACCCAGAACCATGGTAGCTGAATCTCCATTTGAAAAAATGAGAGACGGAAAGACGTGTGCAATTTAAATCAAATGTGGATGATGGACCTAAAAGACAAAGTGGATAAAAGTGTAGTGAAAAGTGGATGCACTGTCATCAAAATTAATATAGAATCAAAAGCAAAAAACATAACAATGATTTTCAACCTCTCAAAGAAGGTGAATGGGTGCATGTGAGAAAGGGAAGATTGGTGAGGGCAGTGGAATCTAAATCTTCAGTACCCATGAAAGTATTTAGAGTGAAAGCTCAAGTAACAGAAACTATGTAATAGCAGTGTGGGTCATTCAATGTCGCACTAGTGTATCCTCCTATTATAGTACCTTCTACCTATGGTCAACCTTTTGTGACCCCAATGCTTAGAAGTCACAAACAATGCTCTACAAAACAAGACAAATGAAAAGGAGCATACAGTGTATTGTAAATATAGTTCAATTTAGGGCATTAGGAAAAGTTGCAATGCAATATCGCAATGTGCCCATAATAAAAGATTAACTAAATTCCTCAGGAATTTTTGTACATATGTTCAAATCCATTTCTATTGAAGTTTTTGATCAGACACAATTGCACATGAGCCCAGCCAATGTGTTTCGTCCCTTAGGACTGCATCAGGGCTGTGAGATTAAAAACATACATAAAACAATATTTCACATATCAAACAAATTATTATTTATAATTGATCTAGACACACAGTATTTGTACATATTACATCAATCTTCAAGAGCTAGATAACAAACTACACAAGACTCCCTACCTATATACATTTTTTATTTTAAAAAAATGTTTTTGCATACATTCTTACTATGGTTACACATTTCTAGTGATTTAATGTCCATCATGACAAATTCCTTGTTCGTACCAAGACCTCCTAACGGCCCAGTGGTATTCACAGTCCTAATTACTTTCCATGGGATTCATAAAACGTACACTCCTTTATAAGAATTGTCAATCCCTTATCTTTCGTAGTGTATGGAGTCGTCATAGAACAAGCATCCGAATAAGTTCACGCACGGGTGTTGGGTGGTGTAGTCCCCCTATTTTATCTACACAGATATAAAGAGTATCATTGAGTCGTGTGCAATCCATGTTTATGATATTAACCAAAGTATTTTTACTAAAGAGCTCAAAAGCCACAAAATGTGCCCGCCAATGTCATCTCCCAGTATCATGTGAAGTACCTGTGTGCTATCACTACTCCAGCAAAACTTAAGATAAAATGCATTTCAATAACATGTATTTTGGAACTATAATTCGATCATTGTTAAATTCAGGTTATTTTGTAGGTGGAAATAACTTCTCCGTTCATACCAAATTCCATATATGGATTTATAAATAGTGAGTCTTACCACTCTTTGGCCATCTTCACACCAATCTATAATTTATTTATTTATTTATTTATAGGCTTATATAGCGCTGGAATCGACTCCCGGAGGAATATCTCTGCGCTCAATTCACCTAGCAGGTAGAGAGCAATGCTCTTAAGATCTTATACTCAGAATCACAAAAATTATTCATACTAACGTCCCCAAATTAATTCCATCACAATCAAGTTAACCCCTAAAGAAAGGTTCAGAAGAGTTTTCTACTCACTAACGTTTTTCTGTGTCAAAATGCCAAATCACAGGCAATCACCCTGTCTTGCTGGTGGGGTTCATGCCAAAAATGAGCCAATCACAGTGAATGTTACAAAATGACCATTCAGACAGCCCCTTCGGGCTAGCAAGTTAGCAACGTGTATGTCCGGTACAGGCACAAAGATAGTAAAGCATCAATTACCATTCATCCTAGTCACTAAAGGAAGAATAATAGTCCACGATCAGTTCTGCCATCCATAGTCCATCAATAGTGATGGTATTGCTATGTGTACGCAATCAGTAGACACACATTACAGGTGCCTAGCTAGCAACAGTATCGCCATGGTACATTGCTGTCTCTAAAAACAATGGAAATGCATATAATTCATGAGAAATTATATTGTGGTATATTAAATCATAAACGGGCGCTTCCTCTTCGGCCCGTTTCCAATATCAGCCAATTAGAAGGCCAGGACGTCCATCCTCGAAACCCAGACTCATTCTGCCTATCTATGCTAGCCAGGAGTTCCCTCTCTGGTCTGCTTGCTCTCTCCGGCAATCAGAAGGTCATATTCACATCAGAATAGTCTGATGTATGCCGTGCACATCCTATGAAAAGAAACAGAAGCAAATATCAAGGCAAAGTGCGGCGTCAGTCAAGCATGTCTGCCCCGGACATTATGTGATAAGAATTTCGACTCGAAGCTGGATACTAGTGAGGATGCAAGTACTATGCAGGGTAGACTTCTGCATGATAAAAGAATAAGTCAGACAGCTGGGCAGTGTAAAGCTTACCGAATGTAAAAAGGAGAAATTAATTTATGTTAGTTCATTATACTTCTGTCCTTGTGTAAATTGTGTATACATTAATTCATATATTTTTTCTGTATACAAAGTAAGTTGCATGTATCAAATCAATGAGTTATATCCTGCCTTTGTTTGAATAGTGTTCATATTGATTCATCAACATATTTATCTAATTATATAATAACTAGTTATCACTATGATTGGTTATTGAAATAATTAATTGCTTGACGAAGGGGAATGTGTTATATCTTGGGCAATCTTAGTGGCTGGAATCTGGGATGTATTACAGAATACTGGGAAGAGGAGATTCCAACCGCTGACAGTTTGCCCAGACTTCTTTGCTACCAGAAGGTTTATGAAGCTGTCTTTCTAACAAATAGATAAACCTACCTTTAAGAATCCTGTTGCATGCAGAAGAGTCATTTTAGATGGGAACTCAATATCAGTCAAAAAAATCTGACTGAGATCCTATTACGATTACTAAAATTGATGAGGAAACTCCCCAAGTGTTACAAGAGTTTTTCAGGACAAGGCGACACTGCTAGTGCTGCTGAGTCTTTCTGCTGCCTTTTATACCACCCACATACTGCTGAAATGTTTGGTGTCACTGGTAGGGATGGTCAACAGTTGTTTACACATTTCTATACAATAGCGATTTGCAGATTAAGTGTAGAGATCTGTTGGACACTCCTGTGAAAATGAGATATGGGATTATCCAAGGCTCACTATTCTCAGCAATTTTTCAAGGTCTTTTGTAGTCAAACTTTGGCTTGACAGACTCAAATGCAGTGGGTGAAACTATTTCAGTGCTCAGATATTCTGTACCAGAGTCTACTAATATAAACAGGTGCCTGCCATCTGGATTGGTGCATAAGTCAGTGCCAACACTATTCCATGGGTAGGGTGCAGGGTAGACATCTGCATGATAAAAGAATAAGATAGACACCGGCATAGTGCAAAGATTACTGTATGTAAAAATGAGAAATGAATTTAAGCCAGTTCATTATACTTCTGTCCTTGTGTAAATTGTGTAGATATTAATTCATAGATATTTTGTATAAAAAGTAAATTGCATATATCAACTCAACCTGTTATATCCTGCTTTTGTATAAATGGATTACATATTAATTTATTGACATATTTATCTAGTTATATAATAACTAGTTATCACTATGGTTATTGAAATAATGAATTGTTTGATGAAAGGGAATGTGTTATGTCTTAGCCAATCTTAGTGGCGGGAATCTGGAATGTATTGACGAATAGTGTGAAGAGGAGATTCCAGCCACTGACAGTTGGCCCAGACTTCTTCGCAACAAGAAGGTCTATGAAGCATAGTGTTATGTATTATTTTAGGACCCGTTTGTAAGTTTCCCAATTCATGCCCTTATATAGGTATAAATCACCATATCCTTATATAGGCATAGAAATCATAACCATATTTAGGCGTAGCTCATGCCGTCCAAATACGGCAGGGCTACTTTCACTAGTTCCAAAAATCTACAACAATTTCTTGGAAAACTCGGCTTCAGCAGCTAGGGACTTTCTCTTGCTCGAGAAATGACTTGTCCAAGAACTCACGGAGTTTTTAAAGAACTGATAGTCTTCAATGACGTTATGTCCACCTTTACGTCAAACTCTGCAACTTCAAGGTATAAATATGCCCACACTTGCTTTAGCAAACACGCGGTGGTTTGGAGCAGTTAGACTATCTACTTGCCTGACACGCCCTGCTACAGCAACAGCCGAAGGAAGCCGACCCTTCAGCAGACGCACTGAGAGAGACTCTGTCTTTTCTCCTGCCGAGAAATCCAGCTCCAGTGTTTCCGAGCTACCCTTGCGGGTTGTTGGGAAATCGAGTCCCGAGACCAACCTTCTTCATTCTAAACTAAGGTACGGAGCTGATTAGACCCTTAGAAAAATCTTGGGCAGATTCTTAGCAAAATAATTCTATATTTATGCTACACTTCACTTACTTCTTCCCTCGTACTAAGCTTAGGTTAGGTACATCGGGGTAGGCGTATTTTAAAAGCACCAGTTGAGTACTTTTAGCCTCTGTTAATTATGTGTGTATTTATATATGCTTTAGGAACCATACAATGCTCTTACAGTATCATTTTATTCGACTATTTATACTGTATGCATTATATTTTACAACCAGTTTTACGATTGTAGCAGTTCATTTCTTATGCTTGAGAAAGACTGTTCAATAAACCCTTTTATTGAAAATGTCCGTCTTTCTACTTTCTCTGCACCTCTAGTGAAACAAAGCATGCATGATGTACTGAGTGAAATATCTATCTATTGTTTCCACAACTCTGAAAATACGTTTTATCTTGGGGAAACAAAGTTGTCATGTTTATGCGGTTGTCAGAGACTAATCCCTTCTTGTGAATTCGAGAAAGTTTATAGTGACCTCTGAGCTAGCTGGCACACACAATTAAATCCAGTATATCCGATAGAGATCTAGTCGACCTCAGTCCTACGTCTAATCTATAGGATATACTATTCCAATGCGCAGAGCCTATTGGGAATATAGGAACTACACTACATGGTGCCCAACGTTTGGTAAGGCACTAATTTAACGCTAGATACTAGAGTAACTAAGTCGTGCTTTTCACAGAGACCCCTTTTTCCCGTAAATACTCCAATAGACGTCTGGAGTGGGTCAAAGGATAAAATATCTGCCATAACTGAGTAGGACGAAAATCCTATGTATTAGTTTTTGGTTTGTTCAACGTTGAGGATACAGTGTTCAAAAATATTGTGCACCTTATCTTTGTTTCTTGAAACTTGCTCTGCAAATCTTCTTAACAACATTTCTGATGAGGATATTCCCGGGGGCAGTGGAACTGCAAGGACTGCAGCCCAACCGGTTTTTGACGTTACAGGGTTCAGGCAAAATGACCCGGATGCTATAATCATCCCGGAAAATGTGAGGAAAACCATAGCTATAAAGCTTATAGAAAATGGCCTATCAGCAAGAGGTGGTAGAGTCATATTTGTCATAGAGGCACATGAATATCGGCAGACAGAGGTATTCTATTCATGGATTGTCTTTCCACAGGCAAATCCAACAACACATGTGTTCCACTACTATAAGATAGAGGAACATCCAGCGGAAGACGTTCCTTTCGAGGACTTTGAAATTCCACTAATTTACCAAGAGCATCAGCTCTGGTTTAAAGGCGCCCTACAACATCAAAATCACATTACCGGGCTCGGTCCACTAGGTAGACCAGGAGCAACATGGCCGGTACTAGCCAGTTATACACCACATCCTAACATTGAAAGAATGTCAGATGTAGAACTATTAGCTCAGCTAAAATAATTAATTAAAATACATAGACAATTGTTACAATATGTCATGCGGACCTTAACAGTCCAACCTGCTATAAGAATTCCACAGCACACCCCTCATCAGGGGAACACAAACAAAATCACACCACAGACTATACAGTCAGTAATCAGTAACTTGCCCGCAAAAAGGGAACAAATTCCATTCTGGTTAGCCCAGAAAATTACTCAAATAGAGGCAGTATTTCCCGATAGCACACCTCATGAAAAACACAGGATTCTAACAATCTGTTTACCAACGGGGATTGCACCACACGTGGAGGACTGTGACACTTGGGGTACAGTCTTTGCTTCAATCTACACAAAAACACATGGGGGCCGATTCCGATCCTGGAAAAAGCACGCCGATTAGCCGTACGGAGCGTTTTTCCTGTACGAAACGTATCATGCAACGTCCCACGTATGTACGACGAAGTATGATTTGTACCAGGGGCAGGACTCCGTACGAATCGTACAAAGACCGTACGACTCGATTCTCCGCACGATTCACCCTCGGAACCCGCTGTACGCGACATCTGTATGGATCGCGGCTGCTTTTTCTGACCCGGCAAGTACGATTCGTGTTGGGTACGCACCGTTAGACCCTTTTCCTACGAGAGCTGAAAACAGCCGTAAAAGCAGAGTTTGCCCTGAAACAGGTACGGAAGGGCCCCCCTTGGGTACGGCGTGTACCCACCATGTACCCCTGCGATCATGGGGTGTACTTGCCGTACCCCGCGATCTCGTGGGGTACGCACCGTACCCCATGTTCGCTGGGTGTACGGTGCGTACACCCTGTGATCGCGGGGTACGGTGCGTATCCCCCATGATCGCAGGGGTATGCTCCATACCCCTGCGATCATGGGAGTTACGCGCCGTACGGTGTGTATGTGATTGTGCGCTTTTCCGTACGAATCGCCCTTACCTGATGTGGACCGTACGAATCGTGTCCTGATTCCCCGGTCCGGATCGTACTCGCCGGGTTGTACGGCGTGTGTACGAGTCGTACGGTTCACGGTTTCAGCCTTGCAATACGTACGGATCGTGACGATTCGGACGGATTCACGGAATGCGGATTGTACTACGCGACTTGATGGACGGGTACGGTTCCTACGGAAAATGCTCCGGATACGAATCGTACGGACGGTTTTTTACCAGGATCGGAATCGACCCCATGGTGTCCCGTCTATGGCAGTAATACCAGACGTTCTGAGACAGATTCAACATGAATACAGTCCAGAACCGGCCTTGAATCTAGGTATGAAATTACTGAAAGATTTCATACAGGTTTCAGCTATCTTATTAGCTAACATTAAAGGTGAAGCAGCATCAGTGGCAATCCGCCAGAAATTTAAAGAACTTGATATTACTGAGCAACCGTATGAACTTGCCAGAATTATTGAAAAATCCTATGAAAAACTAGGAAGAGATAGTTTGGGAGGGAAACCTGTAAAGCCTGAACTAACAGAAAATCCTGAAAAAGTTTTTATCAAAAACAATCTAACTACTCCTAAAAAGAAATGGGAAAATAGTAGACAGTCACTACCTAAAGAGAAGCGCTCTCAATCCAGAGGTAGATCTCCTCAAAAGGAGCACTCTGAAAAGAGATATAACCTTAGAAATAGGGATAATATAAAAAAACATATAGATATCAAGATACTGATACACGATCCTCTTGTACCTTTCAGACTTCCTCGCAGAAATCCGAAAGAAGAGGACGATCAGAACACAAGGAAGAACGTGTGAAGTCCAAAGGCGATCAACACGTTCCAAAAAATAAGAAAACTCAATTCTCCAAAAAGAAGGTAGCAAGTATTAAAATCAGACATGCCGAGGATCTTGAGGACACAAATCAAGAACGGGGAGTGGGTCCAGACAATGTTGGACAGCGCAGAAGAGGTCACCATAGCTCACAGGATCCTGAAAGATCATCTGGAGACAGTGGATCTGAATGAATGCATTCAGGTTGAAACTGCCAACACCAGGGTTAGTGCACCCCATAAGTTATACGAAGTAACACTCCGAAAAGAGGGGGATATAACTAGGAAGATAAAAGCACTCTTTTGGAAAAAATTATCTAAAGGTTATGACATCCTTCTAGCTGAAAAAGACTGTCCATCTGAATTTGTCAGGGAGTGCCCACATGGGGAAGAGATCATTATGCCAGTCTTCTCTAATCATATTCCTGTTCATAAAAAATACACCTATGCCAGAAAATGAGCTGTTGCCCAGGCTCCCGCATTATATAAAAATCATGTGGGATGGGATGAGGACTCTCCTCACCATAAAATGCAGTTAAAAAATCAACCAACTGCTCAGAGACAGTATCCAGTTAAGCAGGAAGCTAAAAAACAAGTCAGGGAGATCTTAGATCAACTTGAATACCAAGGGGTGATTAAAACATGCACCTCGTAACTGAACAATCATTTGTTTCCTGTCTTCAAACCAGATGAAACATATCGTCTAGTTTTGGATTACAGGCATTTAAACTCTTGTTGCAAAACTTTTGCAGTACAAAATTCACACAGTACAGCACTAATGAATAATATTGTTCGGAAGAAATATAAAACTACTTTAGATATTTCAAACGGTTTCTTCTGTCAAAACATTGCACCAGAAAGCAGGTACTTGACTGCTTTCTCAACAATGGGGACACAACAACACTTCTGTCGTCTACCACAGGGATTTTAGAATAGTCCTGGATTATTTTCAGCCAGAGTAACAGAGTTACTACAAACGTATGATGATGAGGCATTATCTTATGTCGATGACATCTACCTTACAGATGATGATTTGGACAGGCACTTGAACAGGGTGAACACCATAATACTTGGGTTCGCCTCAGAAGGGTATAAATTCAACTTTAAAAAATCAAGAATTGCCCACCTCAACGTCTTAATCTTAGGATACGAACTTTCAAGTGAAGGCAACAGCCTGGCAGCAAACTTTTTAGGAAAATGTGCGCTGCTCCAAACTCCAAAAACGCTGAAAAACTTACAGTCAATGCTAGGATTCCTAAATTTCGGAAGAACTTACATTCTAAATTACGCAGAAAGGGTTAAACCTCTCTGCAAACTAATCAAACCTGATTTCAAAACAGCTAATTGGACTCAAAAACACACAGAAATTTTGCGTTCAGTACAAACAGACATGTTGGCAACTCTACCCTTACAAACACGTGACAATGTACGCAACCTTGTTATCCGAATCATCCCAGGGAGATGCGGATTCATATACCCAACCTTTAACGAAGGTGAAAAGTTACCAATAGCTTACAAATCACACTTGTACACACAAGCGGAAATGAAATTCACTTCAACAAAAAAATTCTGACAGCGGTTCAGACTGCTGTAGCAAAGGAGAGAGCCCTAGCAAGCACAGGGTAAACGCATTAAAGTCGTTACACCTGCACCTGCCTAAGAGACAGTGACAAAGGCAAGCATTTCAAATGCAAAAGCTCTACATCCAAGATTGATACAATGGTTTAATTCTCTTGCTGCAACAACATTGAATACTTTTTTGACTCTTACTTAAAGACACAAGAATTTCTCCAATACGTACAAGAATGTCCTCTGCCTACTGAAATTCTACCTCTAGAACATTACGGCTGTATAACATATACAGATGGATCAGCACAGCCCGCAATTGGGGGTAAACAAGCTTATAGTGCAGCGTGTGCGTTTGTTAAAGGTCGCTGGCGCGATGGTAAATTCAGACTGATGGTCACAAAAACTCAATCTCTAGGAGACTCTACAGCTCAGCGAGATGAACTCCAAGCATTCAAGATGGCGCTTGAAAATACCAATCACGAATTCCCCACACTTATAGTGTGTGATTCATATTACTGTGTCCAGTCTTACAATGAAGATCTGCAGAACTGGGTTCAAAATGGTTTCAAAGACGCAAAATGTGGCACAATCAAGCATAAAATGCTTTGGGAACAAGTAGTTCTATTACAGAAAGAACTACAAAAGACTCACGTGATCCATACACTCAGTCATCAGCGTGATGGCGTGATGGCGTTCACGTTGAAGGGAATTTATTGGCTGATGAAGCCGCAAAGGCAGCTGTGCAAATGGCTTCCGTAGCTACAATCAATCGTTCGAAAACAACAATAGACGGTGAAACCATGCTCGCTGTCAATGCCACAAGCAAAGGCAGCGGAGCCACGTACCTCTAAATTATCCATTCAAATATACATACATAATTGATGCAAACTCTGTTCCTTTTGCTCGAATCCCTGGAGTGGGGGATAGGGTCATTCCAAACAGGAACTGGAGAGGTGCTCTGATTCATGAAGCATATATGGGAGAGGGTCTGATACATCAAGGGATCTCTAAATCTCTATTAGAATTAGAAGAGATGTACTGGTGGCCAGGGATGAAAGCTCATGTATACGAATTCGGAATTAATTGCGATGACTGTTACAAATACCACTCCTTTGAACACCACCAGATTCCTGACTACAGCGTAGCCAGCCCAGTTCAAACACCACTGTTAGACAGCATAAGGCTAACTACATGCGGACATCAGAATGGACTGTGGCAGTCCCACAAATATTAAGACAAGATTCATTTGGATGTGGCTTCAGCGCTTGGCTGACACCTGAACTGTTATAAAAGATTTGTGAGTCTTTATCGGCACATACGCCATCGGCACACTACATTCTGACCAGGGTCCTGCGTTTAGCTCTAGGGATTACAAACAGGCCATGGCCAGCTTGGGTGTTGCATTGCGATTTTCGAGTCCATTCCATCCTGAGGGAAATTCGGTTGTGGAGAGAAAAAAGCGTGACATAAAACAATCTATAACAGCTAGGGTATTAGGTTCGGGTGATGGGTGGGTCAAACATCTAATAAATGTCCAACGTAGTCTTAATAACCTGCCAAGAAATTCTCTAAGTGGAATCACTCCATATGAAATCCTTTTTGGTATTAGAATGTTGGCTGAAGACCTCGATCGTCACACTTCAGTGGTGGAACAAAAACCATTTGATATTAAAGATCGTTTGGCTGTTTTACAGGACTTAAATGAAACAAGAAGAAGCCTAAGCAATATCAGCAAAAAGCCAACGACCACTGAAGAAAAACCACCTGTCCCAGCAAGACCTGTCTGGATTCCAAAGATTGGGGATCTGGTCAGGGAGAAAATAGCAGACAAGAAGGAATTTGGGCCTTCATACAGAAAACCAGTACCTGTACTAGCAATCCACAGATCAAGAACAGTACTACTTGCTGGAAAAAAGGAGAACCGGTCTGGGTCAATTGACCTGGTAAAACGACACCATGTGGCCAATAATAAGTAGTAGGCCCAGTGGACTCCCAAGATGTAGCAGACGACCAAATCTTGCTACTATCCAAGAGGTTCAAACTGAAAGACTCATCACCTTTGAAGATTCTAAAGTGAGAAAAGAAGGACTATGCAGTAAAGCCATGGAACTTGTGCCTCTTGAAACCCAAATAACAGTTTGTCAAGAAACTCCCATCTACAATGATGTTGCATCTGACTATACAAACATGTCAAGCGAACAAGCAACTCCAGCGATTCCCAAAAATCCAGATGCAATGCCAACTATTGACAGAACTGCCTCTGGCTATTTTATCAACTTTGATAACTTTTCTGAGGATCCCAGTGAACCTGAAACTACGTCAGCAAAAAAAACTTTCAAGGACAAATTTACGGAACTTGGTCAAGAGCTTACAAATACATATCTGGTTTCACCTTGGGTTGAACTTGGATTGTGTTAGGTGTACTTTACCTCCTGCTATGGCTCATTCTTGTGTTAAGTTTGGGAACACTGATAGATGGAAAGCACATTAAAATGAACACAGCAAGTAAGAACATCAACTTGCTCCTGAAGCCACACAAACCATCTCATCGTGAACAACGAGACCTGTCATCATTGAACATCACAGCGGTTCCTCTACCCGGTGGGATAGCTTGCGATACAACTGATTATGACATTTATGGCCCTGTCGAGCTGCTGAAAATTCCACATCAATTTAAAGTTTCCTTGAGTGATTTTGTTTCACCCAGCACATTTTCTGATGATTGGGACTTTGAGACTGTTAATAACATGATGGAAGACTTAAAAATGTCAGCAAAATTCACAAAACATGAATACTTAGAAGGTTCATTAAATTATGAAGAAATGTTTTGTTTTAATCATTTTGGTCATCATTACTTGCATAAATCTGCAAACCCTAGAAATGTTTTAACTTACAATCAATGGGAACATTGTCCAACCCCTCCAAAAGGTAGCTCTAAAACGTTTATTAGAAAATTTCCATATTTTAAAGGTTTTAATGTTACAAACCCAGAAAGTTTTTACTTTAAAAATATGAATAAGACAGGCATGAAAAGTATGTTGACAAACACTAAACAAATTTATTCTGGGGCCTTTTATGCTCATTTTTCCACCTTAGGCTTTGACTTTTGGAAAGACAACATTGAGACAAAAACTGTTTGGGGCACAAAAGATTGGCATGTTCAAGGTTTAGAAGCATTGTTCAGAGCCTGCATCATTCCAGAACAAATAATGTTCCTAAATGACACTGTTCAACAGACATCGTATCTTGGCATTGCTAAGATAAAAGATTTAAACAATCCGTCCATACCTAAGCCCACACCTAATCGTAATTTAACTTTAAATGAGAAGGTAGACGTAAATTATATTTTACAACAGAACAGAACAAATCCTGAATGGAAGAAATGGTTAATCTGCCCTCAGACACGAATAACTGTCAATATAGATTCCTGAACAAGACACAAGGATTCACAGTAACTAGGCCAGATCCAAGATATATCCAAAGACAACATCCAGGGATAATAACAACTTATAGTGTAGGAAAACTATACCTTGAGTGGCTACAGAGATCCACACTTCCAGAAATAAAACAACACTTATCTTTACTTAAAGATGGCATTTATTTACGAGAATTCTTACTGGGACCTCGTAATCCAAGTCATAAACGTTTCATGTTCGCCAGTATATACGCTGCATACAATGAAGCATGGAAAGTCACGCAAATTGAAACAGCTTAAAGAATACGAGAAATTGATTGTATTCATTTAGAGAAATCACTCTCTGTAGTTGACAATGGGTTAACAACTCTGTCGTCCAGAATATATTCTTTGGACAGCATTGTATCATCTGCCATAGACATAATGGAACAGGACTTGCTAATGCTATAACATGGCCAGTCTCAATTATGTTCTATAATGCTATTTGGCTGGACGTTGCAAAACCTTCGTTCAGGTTATGTGCCTTGGCACCTAATCAACACTACGTCACTGTTTACTGTATTTAACCTTACAGATAAACAAATCTCATTGGCACAAAGGGGAGCAGACTATACAGTGCTGAGCATTGAAAAACTGGAGAGATTACCATTGACCGTTTTTGAGAAACCATCAGTTGAATGGATAATACATGGTAAGAATCACGATACGAGCGACGACTTTCCAGTTTCAGTATTGCTTAAAACACATACCAGCAGGCCTGTATGAAATGTTGGGTAAAGAATACATTAAGTCGACCTGGGATTTACCATACACACACAAATGTTGGAGTGGGGGAAAGGAAGTATTTCTTAGTGGAACAAATTGTGAAAACTCACTAAGTGGTACACTATTATGTCAAGGTATTAATTTACACGGAGCCTGCGAAGGTTCTTCCAATAACCTTTCTCGCCACCTGCAGGGTTCACCAACGGTGGTGACAGATCCAATTTTCAGGCAGCTTTCCAATGGTAGCACATTATGTTAAATGATAAAAGCTGTTGTGGAATGAGGACAGGAATAAGCTATCTTGTTACTGTGTCAGCCAGGGTCACTTGCTGTATGCAAGTATTGTTTCCTTAAACCAAGACAGACGGGGAGTCGCCACTATGGCCTTCACTGAACATCTCTTCTATACAAATTGATACTTTAAGCAGAATGAAAGCCATTCTTTTATAAAAAACTGTGCCACTGACCTCGTCCCGAGAGACGTATGATCTGCAAGTTGCAAGGACTTCTGCAGAGATACATGCCCTTTTATCAACAAACTGCCCAGTACATTTCGCAGAAATGTTAGGTCGTATCTTTAAAAGTAAACAGACAAAATATCGACTTCAAAATATCGAATGGACAAAATATCGACTTCAAAATATAGAATGGACAAAATATCGAATGGACAGAATATAGTCATCAAAAATATCGTTTTCAAGGTAAGTAATGTAATATTGAATTTTATAAATATAGAAAGTCAAAATATCGAAGTATATAATATAGGTTATTAAAATTATTGAGTTTTTGATAATATCGAATTTTTTATAGTGTTTTGTATGTTGGTATATGTGTGAAAAGTGTATATTTATGTTATATTTATTTTAGGTAATGAATTTTATGTTCTTGAATTTTTGCGTAATTTAATTCTGTAGCGGGTTGTGGGTTTATAGGGGAATAGGGTGGGAAGTAATTTAATTATAATTAATTAAATATTTAAATTTATTTATTGGTATTTATTTTGAATTAATTGTTAATTAATTGTATTTGGTAATTAATTAAATTGTAATTGGCAAATAATTTTGCATAATTGATTAATTGATAATTATGTTAATTGCACTAATTTATTTTCTGTAGCGGGTTGTGGGTTTATAGTGGAATAGGGTGGGAAGTAATTTAATTATAATTAATGAAATAATTTAATTTATTTTTTGGTATTTATTTTGAATTAATTGATAATTAATTTTTAATTGCTAAATATTTAATTGTTAATGTGTAATTAATGTGTATTAATAGGTAATTAATTCTAATAATATTTTTTTAATTTTGTATTGATTAATTAATATATTATATTAAATTGATAATTACTTTTAATAAATTTTTATAGATATTAAAATATATATTTTTTAAATAATATATGAAGTATTTACTTTACATACTGTTGCACCCACTGGAGTGGGAATAGTAATTATTACCTCTACGCTATCCAATGCTTTCCTACTGTTGCACTCTTTGGAGTGGGAATAGTAATTTTTACCCCTACGCTATCCAAAGCTTTCCCTACTGTTGCTCTTTCTGGAGTGGGAATAGTAATGTTTATCCCTACGCTATTCAACGCTTTCCCTACTGTTGCACTCACTGGAATGGGAATAGTAATTTTTACCCCTACGCTATCCAACGCCTTCCCTACTGTTGCACTCTCTGGTGTGGGAATAGTAATTTTTACCCCTACGCTATCCAACGCTTTCCCTAATTTTGCACTCTGTGGAGGGGGAATAGTGATTTTTACCCCTACGCTATCCAACATCTTCCCTACTGTTGCACTCTCTGGAGTGGGAATAGTAATTATTACCTCTACGCTATCCAACGCTTTCCCTACTGTTGCACTCACTGGAGTGGGAATAGTAATTTTTACCCCTACGCTATCCAACGCTTTCCCTAATGTTGCACTCTTTGGAGTGGGAATAGTAATTTTTACCCCTACGCTATCCAACGCTTTCCCTACTGTTGCACTCTTTGGAGTGGGAATAGTAATTTTTACCCCTACGCTATCCAACGTTTTCCCTGCTGTTGCACTCATTGGAGTGGGAATAGTAATTTTTACCCCTACGCTATTCAACAATTTCCCTACTGTTGCACTCTCTGGAGTGGGAATAGTAATTTTTACCCCTACGCTATCCAACGCCTTCCCTACTGTTGCACTCCCTGGAGTGGGAATGGTAATTTTTACCCCTACGCTATCCTACGGCAATAATATTGTATATTTGTTAATAATATTATGTTAATAATATATATATATATATATATATATATATATATGTTTTAACAAATAAAATTGTATTATTTATTTTTATAACTTAAATTAGTTATTTAATAATTTGAAGGTTATTTTAGTATTTTTAAGTATATTTTAGTTATTTATTTTTAATATTTTTTTAAATTTTACATTATTTTTAAGAAATTCGATATTTTTACAAAGTATATATTTTTAAACGATATTTTGGATTCGCTATTGTTGTACTTACCTGTTTGTAGATAGAAATTCGATATTTTGTCTTTTGATATTTTGGCATCGATATTTTTAGTAGTCTATATTTTGTCCCTTGATATTATGCCAGTGACCCATCTTTAACATGTTTTATACCAGCGGTATTGCACATGTATTCAGGATGATTTTTTCGAGACTGTTAGCACCCTTTGAAGCAGTCTGGGGCATTTTTCCTAACTTCGTCCACTCTGTGTTCGGCGGATTGCCTCTCATTTTGGACTCATTGCAGGGATCTTATTTTTATTCCTCCTGCTCCGTTATGGCAAATCCGGCCACCAGAAATTCCCAAGCCAGCCTGGAAAATGCGCTGCAGGCTATGAGGTATCGTGACAGAATAACACAGATCCTTGGCTTGGCTCGTTTGAGAGATCTGAATACCACATGGTTCCTGGCATTCAGACCAATCTGGCAAGATTGCATCTTACCTGTTCTACGATGCCTGCTTTGTGGAGAGGAATGCGTGTTAGATGTCTGTCTAACACTACCATCGGTTATGCCAACGGATGCTGACGCATTACTGGGTCCGGAAACGGCTCATGTGTTGTTTTGCCCCCAATGGCTACCAATCCTGATGATGGCATTCATTGATATCTCACCGGCAAATCCAACTGGAGGTGAGATACGCGGACCTTCAGGCACACAGGTGCTATGAACATTGCTAATGCAGCTGACACTGACGGCGATGCTTCGCATCTGTGCACAATTGACCTTCTTAATGAAGTAGTCGAACTTTCACCTACTCTGGTAGACGATTTCTTTGCCAGCCTTGATGACTTAATGTTTTCTCCTGACACCGAGAATAACTTTTGAAATTAGCACACAGCGTTCTTTCGAACTCTGAAAATTCGACCTTCACCTTTTCTTTTTCTCTTTCTCAAAAAAGCTACCAAGTATGGCACAAAAAAGTAATCTGCTTAAAGTAGAACTATTCTTGAGAACAAGAATTCCTTGAACACTTCCTAGAAACACTATTAGCCTAATCCATAAACCAAAACAGTTTGTATATTCTGCTATGGGATGGTCTCAACCTTTTCTTCTGTAACTAAGAGCCATTTCATAACTGTAATTTTCGTCATTTATTCAATTAGCCGAGTGGATGACGACCAGCCGCCTAAAACTGAACTCGGACAAGACGGAGGTCCTCATCCTGGGCCCCTCACCCTCCGCCTGGGACGACTCCTGGTGGCCTCCCGCCCTGGGCACCGCACCCAAACCGACAGACCATGCACGCAACCTGGGCTTCATCCTGGACTCCTCCCTCTCCATGACCAGGCAAGTCAACAACGTCTCCTCGGCGTGCTTCAACATCCTACGCATGCTACGGAAGATCTTCTGGTGGATCCCCACTGAGACCAGGAAGACCGTCACCCAGGCCCTCGTCACCAGCCGACTGGACTACGGCAACGCCCTCTACGCCGGTACCACCGCCAAGCTCCAGAAGAGACTCCAGCGGATCCAGAACGCCTCAGCCAGACTCATCCTCGACATCCCATGAACCAGTCACATCTCCAGACATCTGAGAGACCTTCACTGGCTCCCCGTCAGCAAAAGAATCACCTTCCGCCTCCTCACCCACGCACACAAAGCCCTACACGACCAAGGCCCGAGCTACCTCAACAGCCGAGTCAACTTCTACGCTCCCAAACGCCACCTCCGATCAGCCAACCACGCCCTCGCCGCCGTCCCCCGCATCCGAAGAGCGACTACAGGAGGAAGGTCCTTCTCCTACCTGGCTGCCAAGACCTGGAACTCCCTCCCTCCCGACCTGCGCCTGACCCAAGACCACCTCTCCTTCAGGAAGAAGCTGAAGACCTGGCTGTTCGAGCAGTAGCGGCACCCCCCCCCCCCCACGCCTTGAGACCCTACGGGTATGTAGCGCGCTTTACAAATTTCATTGATTGATTACAAATTTCATTGATTGAATTAGCATTGCTAATATCATATCATATGCTTGCAATGAAATCATTGCCTTTAAATGTGTACTATAAAAAATGCTCAATTTTTCGTGTGCAACCATTTCAAATGCTTTTTATATGATTTTTGGGGGTTGTAAACACATACTCTAGATTATATGTTTTAGTGCTTGAACTTAGATGAACATGATAAAGTGGAGTGGGTGTTATGTATTATTTTAGGACCCTATTGTAAGTTTCCTGATTCATGCCCATATATAGGTATAAATCACCATATCCTTATATAGACATAGAAATCATAACCATATATTGGCCTGACAAGAGTTGGCAGCCATTGATGAGGTCCACCACTGTTTGATCAGGACCGGAGAACCAGACAAATAGTCATCCCTGGTATAATTGGTGAGGCAGTGGTAGAGTCTTGTCAATCAAGCATCTTGGTATGATAATACTACCACCTATCAAGATAATGGCATCTTGAGTGGCACAGATTATGTGGCGAACTCACCATAGTGCAATGAGCATATAGCGTTGGAGCCCAAGATGGAGAGATTCATTAAATGAAGGTAATTGGCTATCTCCCACTCTCTTCAGTACTGTGTAGTGGCATTCAGGTGATATCATGGTAAAGAATAAAAGGGCCCGGGAGCCCTTGTGCAGGACTCTAGGTGTAGCCACCAACTACAACACTGCGTAGTGTTTTAATGTGTGGTATTACCATGCCTGGGACATCAGCAGAATACCACAGCACTATTGGAGAACATGTCCCAAGGAAGGTCTTCAATCAGTTGGATCTGAAGCAGCTGTAGCAGTCTGCTGCATCTTTCTCATTCCTTTTTCCATAGACAAATTGAACAGCAAAACCACAAAAACTGCTGAATGCAATTACACAAAATTTGCTAGAAAGCCTGATCTTGGCCCCGTAAGTGTGCTTTTTGTGATTTGGTGCAAATCCATTCAGTCGTTTTTGAATAATTTAGGCCCACATATGCGAAGCATTTTTTAAGTCAGAAAAGGCCGATCTGGCCGTATCTGGCCGCAAAAATGCCTCTACACATGTAAAAAACAGAAATTGAGATTCCGTAACACGTTGTCAAATCACAATTTGTGTTTACCATTTGGTATTTGGAAGGGGCGTGTTTAGGGCGTCCCTTCCTAACAGCGAATCTGAATGGTATGTACAAATATTTTGCATCTGAAATGAGGTCGCAAAATATTCACACCTTACCACCAACTCAAAGTTAGTAGTAACCCATTTGCAAATGGGAAGGGGTCTCCAAGGGACCCCTTTGCCTATCAGAATAAAAATAATTATATTTTTACAGAGCAGGCAGTGGTCCCACAGACTGCTGCCTACTCATAAAAAATAAAAATAAAACTTTTCTTTGTATTTTCTATTATGCATCCCATTTTTCTTTAAGAAAACAGCTGCATTTTATATAAAAAAGACAGCTTTATGTAAAAGCAATTACAGAAATAGTGGACTGCTGACCCCAGCAGGCTGCCATCCCTGTGATTTTTGCAATTCCCATTGGGTCATAAACTGAGATCGACCTAATTAATATTCCTGAGGTGGGTCTATTTGTGAACCACTGGGAATCACAAAAAGTGTAAAACACAGTTTAGTACATTAGTATTTGTGATTACCAAATAGCGATTTACAAACATTTTGGTATTTTGTAATCGCAAACACTAATGTAAGTACATCTGGCCCTAAAAATGTATGGAAATGTATAGGTATTTCATACAACAAAGGATCCATCGAGCAAACAAATCTTGAGGTAAGATCTGATTGGCTATTCAACGCTTTCCCTACTGTTGCACTCACTGGAATGGGAATAGTAATTTTTACCCCTACGCTATCCAACGCCTTCCCTACTGTTGCACTCTCTGGAGTGGGAATAGTAATTTTTACCCCTACGCTATCCAACGCTTTCCCTAATTTTGCACTCTGTGGAGTGGGAATAGTGATTTTTACCCCTACGCTATCCAACATCTTCCCTACTGTTGCACTCTCTGGAGTGGGAATAGTAATTATTACCTCTACGCTATCCAACGCTTTCCCTACTGTTGCACTCACTGGAGTGGGAATAGTAATTTTTACTTCTACGCTATCCAACGCTTTCCCTAATGTTGCACTCTTTGGAGTGGGAATAGTAATTTTTACCCCTACGCTATCCAACGCTTTCCCTACTGTTGCACTCTTTGGAGTGGGAATAGTAATTTTTACCCCTACGCTATCCAACGTTTTCCCTGCTGTTGCACTCATTGGAGTGGGAATAGTAATTTTTACCCCTACGCTATTCAACAATTTCCCTACTGTTGCACTCTCTGGAGTGGGAATAGTAATTTTTACCCCTACGCTATCCAACGCCTTCCCTACTGTTGCACTCCCTGGAGTGGGAATGGTAATTTTTACCCCTACGCTACCCTACGGCAATAATATTGTATATTTGTTAATAATATTATGTTAATATATATATTCACTGAAAAAACCATAGGTTTCACACCAGTTATAGTTAGGAATTAGCATTTAAAAAACCTTTGAAATTCACTGAAAAAACCATAGGTTTCACACCAGTTATAGTTAGGAATTAGCATTTAAAAAACCTATTAAATTCACTGACAAAACCATAGATTTCACACCATTTATAGTTAGCTGGAAATTTTACTGACATAAAACCATTGAAATTCCCACGTTATAGTTAGTTGGACTCACTATAACTTGCGCGCCTGTAATGCACTGCTGATGACGTCACATATTACATCACTCATGACATGGTCAGTGACATCACTCATGACATCACTGATGACACCATCCAGTGAATGTGTGTCTTTCTGAAAAATAATTTGTTTTATATATGTATTTGTAAAGGTCGATGGAAGAATAAATGTTTAAATAAGTGTGTAAATGGATGTTTTTTTAACAAAAAATTGGTTGGGTAACTGGCTTATTACGTGTATCTTAGTGAATACATATATTAGCGAGTATTGTTTAAATATTTAAATGTTTGTATCAGTGTTTCTCTTTGTGTATAAGTGGCTGCAGGGGTTGGTGACTGACTCACTGTTTGTATGTGTTTTGAAGACAGCATATGTGCAGGACTGTATGGGTGGATGAGTGTGTATATGTGTGTGTTAGTGAGTGAATGACTGTCTCACTAGTGTCTTCATTAGTAACGACATATGTTTTAATCTAGTATATGTGAGTATTGATGTATATAAGTGAGTATAGTATATATAGTGAGAGATTGTAGAAGTTCCTGTTTAAATAAGTATGTGTTTCTATAAGTGATTGTTTAAGAGAGTAAGTATGGGTAAGTTTCCTTAGAAGTAAGGTGGTAGTGTGTGTATAAATGTATATGCAAATAAATGAATGTTCAATAGTTTATTTGCATGTGTGAGTATGTGTGTGAGTAACTTTTGGATGACTGCTGATGTGTAACAGGATGTATAGGTGTATCACTACATATGATGAGTGAGTATATATATGAGTGACTATATAGAACTGTTGGTGAATGAGTGGATGTGTATATAGATGGTGGAATTACTGAATTGGTTGTTGTTACTGGTTTGGGTATCTCCATTTTTTTGAAAATGTTTGTTTCTATTTTTGAATATGTGTTTCAAGCGTTACATTACACTGAAATTAGGTCTGTCACTCTGTCACAAGGATGGTGTCATCAGTGATGTCATGAGTGATGTCACTGACCATGTCATGAGTGATGTAATATGTGACGTCATCAGCAGTGCATTACAGGCGCGCAAGTTATAGTGAGTCCAACTAACTATAACGTGGGAATTTCAATGGTTTTATGTCAGTAAAATTTCCAGCTAACTATAAATGGTGTGAAATCTATGGTTTTGTCAGTGAATTTAATAGGTTTTTTAAATGCTAATTCCTAACTATAACTGGTGTGAAACCTATGGTTTTTTCAGTGAATTTCAAAGGTTTTTTAAATGCTAATTCCTAACTATAACTGGTGTGAAACCTATGTTTTTTTCAGTGAATTTCAAAGGTTTTTTTAATGCTAATTCCTAACTATATAAGACCTGAAAGCCCACCAGGAATCTCCAGTATGCGCCAGGGGACTGCATTGCAGAGAGGTGTAATGAAGCCACAACCCTTTTTACACCTCTCTGCAACGCAGCCCCCGTGCATGTTTGAAGAGGGGGAACTAATTCCCCTTGCATACTGGGGGCCCCTGGGGGCCAATTAGCCCATCTGGAACCTCCAGTATGCGCCAGGGGCTGCATTGCAGAGGTGTAATGAGACTATGCCCCTTGTTACACCTCTCTGCAAAGCAGCCCACTGCCGCGTTTGCAGAGGGGGAACTAATTCCCCTTGCATACTGGGGGTCCCTGGGGTCAACTGGTCCACCAGGAGCCTGCAGTATGCGCGAGGGAGCTGCATTGCAGAGAAGTGTAATGAGGCCACACCCTTGTTACACCTCTCTGCAATGCAGGCCACTGGCGCGTTTGTAGAGGGGGGACTAATTCCCCTTGCATACTGGGGGTCCCTGGATCATATCTGCCTAAACACTGATATTCCGAACGATTGTAAATTACTTTTACTACTCTCTACTACTCACTCTACTATTCACTCTACTACTCTCTACTACTCACTCTCTGCTACTCTCTCTACTGCTCTCTACTACTCTCTACTACTCACTCTCTACTCTCTATTACTCACTCTCTACTCTCTACCTCTCTACCTCTCTCTTCTTCTCTCTCTACTAATCTCTACCTCTCTACCGCTACCTCTCTACCTCTCTACCTCTACACCTCTACCTCTCTACCTCTCTCTACACGCACACATATACACATATATGCATATATATATATATGCATATGCATTTATATATATGTATGTGTATGTATAAAAAAAACAACAAAACATTTTTTTTTTAAACAGCTACTTTTAAAACTGTCATTCTTTTTCCCCATGGTACACTCCCCGGTACGCTTACCGGTGCGCGTACCGGTGCGCGTACCGGGCGCTCACCCCGCGAAAATCAAAATTTTTTTTTATTTTTTTTTTGCTACGCGGGGCCCTTTTATGGCCCCCACATCAAACCTAGGGAGTCAAGGGGGGTCTACTCTGCCCCCTTATGGTCATTTCCCTCTTTGTTTTGGCCACCTCTCGTGTCTCGATCCTACCGAGACACAAGATGGCGGCCGCTCCGGACTGTTTAGAATGTTTACAGACACCCCAGAGCCAATCAGCTTTCTGCGCGCAAGTCGCGGTAAGCGCCCGGTGCGCGTACCGGTGCGCGTACCGGAGCGCTGCTATAGATATATATATTTTTTTGAACCTTAATTACTCAAAATCCACTGGAGCACATATCTTGAGACATAGCAAAGGCACATCGGGCTACCAGTCCCTATAATTATGCCAAGTTTGGTGGAAATCCATTCAGCCGTTCGGGCTAAAAGTGAAATCGACCGCCCTATGGAAATTAACATGGGGAAAACGCGTTTTGGGACCCCCCTTTTATCTCGGCCCCCGCTTGACGAATCCCCCCCAAACTTTCAGGGAAGGACCTGAACGCCGCGAGGCCATTTTGAGGAAATTTTGAGGCATATTCGTCAACCGGCGCCAAAGTTATTCCAAATAGAATTTTGAGATTTAACATTGAAAAAAATCCTAACTATAACTACCTACTGGCGACCGCCAGTAGGTAATATATATATATGTTTTAACAAATAACATTGTATTATTTATTTTTATAACTTAAATTAGTTATTTAATAATTTGAAGGTTATTTTAGTATTTTTAAGTATATTTTAGTTATTTATTTTTAATATTTTTTTAATTTTACATTATTTTTAAGAAATTCGATATTTTTACAAAGTATATATTTTTAAACGATATTTTGGATTCGCTATTTTTGTACTTACCTGTTTGTAGATAGAAATTCGATATTTTGTCTTTTGATATTTTGGCATCGATATTTTTAGTAGTCTATATTTTGTCCCTTGATATTATGCCAGTGACCCATCTTTAACATGTTTTATACCAGCGGTATTGCACATGTATTCAGGATGATTTTTTCGAGACTGTTAGCACCCTTTGAAGCAGTCTGTGGCATTTTTCCTAACTTCGTCCACTCTGTGTTCGGCGGATTGCCTCTCATTTTGGACTCATCGCAGGGATCTTATTTTTATTCCTCCTGCTCCGTTATGGCAAATCCGGCCACCAGAAATTCCCAAGCCAGCCTGGAAAATGCGCTGCAGGCTATGAGGTATCGTGACAGAATAACACAGCTCCTTGGCTTGGCTCGTTTGAGAGATCTGAATACCACATGGTTCCTGGCATTCAGACCAATCTGGCAAGATTGCATCTTACCTGTTCTACGATGCCTGCTTTGTGGAGAGGAATGCGTGTTAGATGTCTGTCTAACACTACCATCGGTTATGCCAACGGATGCTGACGCATTACTGGGTCCGGAAACGGCTCATGTGTTGTTTTGCCCCCAACGGCTACCAATCCTGATGATGGCATTCATTGATATCTCACCGGCAAATCCAACTGGAGGTGAGATACGCGGACCTTCAGGCACACAGGTGCTATGAACATTGCTAATGCAGCTGACACTGACGGCGATGCTTCGCATCTGTGCACAATTGACCTTCTTAATGAAGTAGTCGAACTTTCACCTACTCTGGTAGACGATTTCTTTGCCAGCCTTGATGACTTAATGTTTTCTCCTGACACCGAGAATAACTTTTGAAATTAGCACACAGCGTTCTTTTGAACTCTGAAAATTCGACCTTCACCTTTTCTTTTTCTCTTTCTCAAAAAAGCTACCAAGTATGGCACAAAAAAGTAATCTGCTTAAAGTAGAACTATTCTTAGAGAACAAGAATTCCTTGAACACTTCCTAGAAACACTATTAGCCTAATCCATAAACCAAAACAGTTTGTATATTCTGCTATGGGATGATCTCAACCTTTTCTTCTGTAACTAAGAGCCATTTCATAAATGTAATTTTCGTCATTTATTCAATTAGCATTGCTAATATCATATCATATGCTTGCAATGAAATCATTGCCTTTAAATGTGTACTATACAAAATGCTCAATTTTTCGTGTGCAACCATTTCAAATGCTTTTTATATGATTTTTGGGGGTTGTAAACACATACTCTAGATTATATGTTTTAGTGCTTGAACTTAGATGAACATGATAAAGTGGAGTGGGTGTTATGTATTATTTTAGGACCCTATTGTAAGTTTCCTGATTCATGCCCATATATAGGTATAAATCACCATATCCTTATATAGACATAGAAATCATAACCATATATTGGCCTGACAAGAGTTGGCAGCCATTGATGAGGTCCACCACTGTTTGATCAGGACCTGAGAACCAGACAAATAGTCATCCCTGGGATAATTGGTGAGGCAGTGGTAGAGTCTTGTCAATCAAGCATCTTGGTATGATAATACTACCACCTATCAAGATAATGGCATCTTGAGTGGCACAGATTATGTGGCGAACTCACCATAGTGCAATGAACATATAGCGTTGGAGCCCAAGATGGAGAGATTCATTAAATGAAGGTAATTGGCTATCTCCCACTCTCTTCAGTACTGTGTAGTGGCATTCAGGTGATATCATGGTAAAGAATAAAAGGGCCCGGGAGCCCTTGTGCAGGACTCTAGGTGTAGCCACCAACTACAACACTGCGTAGTGTTTTAATGTGTGGTATTACCATGCCTGGGACATCAGCAGAATACCACAGCACTATTGGAGAACATGTCCCAAGGAAGGTCTTCAATCAGTTGGATCTGAAGCAGCTGTAGCAGTCTGCTGCATCTTTCTCATTCCTTTTTCCATAGACAAATTGAACAGCAAAACCACAAAAACTGCTGAATGCAATTACACACAATTTGCTAGAAAGCCTGATCTTGGCCCCGTAAGTGTGCTTTTTGTGATTTGGTGCAAATCCATTCAGTCGTTTTTGAATAATTTAGGCCCACATATGCGAAGCATTTTTTAAGTCAGAAAAGGCCGATCTGGCCGTATCTGGCCGCAAAAATGCCTCTACACATGTAAAAAACAGAAATTGAGATTCTGTAACACGGTGCCAAATCACAATTTGTGTTTACCATTTGGTATTTGGAAGGGGCGTGTTTAGGGCGTCCCTTCCTAACAGCGAATCTGAATGGTATGTACAAATATTTTGCATCTGAAATGAGGTCGCAAAATATTCACACCTTACCACCAACTCAAAGTTAGTAGTAACCCATTTGCAAATGGGAAGGGGTCTCCAAGGGACCCCTTTGCCTATCAGAATAAAAATAATTATATTTTTACAGAGCAGGCAGTGGTCCCACAGACTGCTGCCTACTCATAAAAAATAAAAATAAAACTTTTCTTTGTATTTTCTATTATGCATCCCATTTTTCTTTAAGAAAACAGCTGCATTTTATTTAAAAAAGACAGCTTTATGTAAAAGCAATTACAGAAATAGTGGACTGCTGACCCCAGCAGGCTGCCATCCCTGTGATTTTTGCAATTCCCATTGGGTCATAAACTGAGATCGACCTCATTAATATTCCTGAGGTGGGTCTATTTGTGAACCACTGGGAATCACAAAAAGTGTAAAACACAGTTTAGTACATTAGTATTTGTGATTACCAAATAGCGATTTACAAACATTTTGGTATTTTGTAATCGCAAACACTAATGTAAGTACATCTGGCCCTAAATATGTATGGAAATATAGGTATTTCATACAACAAAGGATCCATCGAGCAAACAAATCTTGAGGTAAGATCTGATTGGCTGCCAACAGATGTGACGGCAGACCACCTTTGGGCTTGGGGATTCAGCCCCCTGTTCTAATATATATCACTAAAACCCACACGCTCAGCCCTACCGAGGATTGTTGTTTCCAGGTGGAGTGTTGGGGAGCAGAGGAGAAACAGAGACATGAAATCTGGAGGCGCTCCAAGAGACATTACATCCCCTGAATTTGGCAAGGTAATTCAGCGCGCATTAAGCAAGATCCCCGTAAGTGCACTGTACACCCAGGTGCATGATGGAAGCTGTAGTGCACAACAAGGCAACTGCAGCTGCTGGTGACCGGACGGGGTCAGCTGACCTTCCCTGCAGAGGGGAGGACCTTAGGAGGACTAAAGGAGGGGCTTGGAAGCATACCTGCATTTGCAAAGGCGTCCGACGAAGGCTCTCTATGCCGAAATGCATCACGCTACGCAAAGGTCAAATAAAGTGCTTTCTCCAAAGCTCCCCACTGGGCCTCTGACTTCTTGCTAGGAAAGGGGTCGTTGTGGCATATTTCGCGCTTGTTGGCGGCGTGAAGGGGCCCACACTCACCAATTGCTCTGCGGTCTGACCAACACAGTGGCAACACTCTTTTGAACATTTCCGAGGGATCGGGCACCACAGAGCAGCCTGGAACTCTGACTCGGGTGAGTGGCTCTGCCTGGATGCAGCACGACATTGATGGAGCGTGGGATCACTAAAACCCACACGCTCAGCCCTATCGAGGATTGTTGTTTCCAGGTGGAGTGTTGGGGAGCAGAGGAGAAACAGAGACATGAAATCTGGAGGCGCTCCAAGAGACATTACATCCCCTGAATTTGGCAAGGTAATTCAGCGCGCATTAAGCAAGATCCCCGTAAGTGCACTGTACACCCAGGTGCATGATGGAAGCTGTAGTGCACAACAAGGCAACTGCAGCTGCTGGTGACCGGACGGGGTCAGCTGACCTTCCCTGCAGAGGGGAGGACCTTAGGAGGACTAAAGGAGGGGCTTGGCAGCATACCAGCATTTGCAAAGGCGTCCGACGAAGGCTCTCTATGCCGAAATGCATCACGCTACGCAAAGGTCAAATAAAGTGCTTTCTCCAAAGCTCCCCACTGGGCCTCTGACTTCTTGCTAGGAAAGGGGTCGTTGTGGCATATATATATATATATATATATATATATATATATATATATATATATATATATATATATATATATATATATATATATATATATATATGTATATGTATGTATATATATATATATGTATATATGTATATATATATATAAATATATATATATATATATATATATATATATATATATATATATATATATATATATATATATATATATATATATATATATATTCAATGAAAAAACCATTGGTTTTAGGCCATATATAGTTAGGAATTAGCATTTACAAAACCTTATTTTACTCGCATAAAACCATTGAAATTCCATATATAGTTAGAAGCGCTAACTATATATCGCGCACCCGCAATCCACTGCTGATGATGTCACATATTACATCATTCATGACATGGTCAGTGACATCACTGATGACATCACTGATGACAACATCCAGTGATTGTATGTGTCTGTAAAGTTTAAATATGTTTTACATATTGAAGAATGAGTGGATGTATAAGTGTCTGGATGAAGAATTTAGTAGGTGCATGACTGACTGTATGAAAGAGTGATTAAATGTGTCTCACTGAGTGCATGGGTTAGTGACTAAACTGTCTTAATTTGTGCATCAGTATGTTTGTTGTTGTGTAAGCTGCTGCATGTGTTGATCAGTAGCTATAAGAGTGGCCATATGGGTTATTGATTGGTTGCCCAAGTATTTGAATGGGAGGCTGAGTGTGTGTGTGGGTGGCTGGGAGGTGCGTGACTCTGTGCATAGATGTGTAAGCAGTTGATTCACTAGGAGTATGAGTTCAAGAGTGCATGTGGAAACATCTATATGGGCGGTTGACTGTGCATGGGTCTGTTGGTGAGTGAATGGATTTCTCATTGCTACATGTGCAAGTAAGTACGTATGTAAAACACAATACATGTGAGAGTTGAGATATATAAATAACTGAACATAAGAGCCAGTGAATGTGTGAGTGGCTGTATCGATCACTGTGAGCTTGTATCAGGGATTATATAAGAGAGTAAATATGTGTTATTATATGTTTGAATAAGTAAGATGTGTATAACTGTATAGTTGAGGAAATGGAGGTGTGATTGATTCTTTGCATGACTGACTAGGTGTGTGAGTAACTCCATGGATGAGTGACAGTCTGTGAGTGTCTGTTTATACTGAGTGTATGTAAGGTTATATTAGAGTCTGAAGAGGTTCATTGTATTATCACATGAGTGATGTGATCAGTGATGACAAATGAGATGTCATCAGTGATGTCATTTGAGTTGTCATCAGTGATGTCATCAGTGATGTCATTTGAGATGTCATCAGTGATGTCATTTGAGTTGTCATCAGTGATGTCATCAGTGATGTCATTTGAGATGTCATCAGTGAAGTCATCAGTGATGTCACTGACCATGTCATGAATGATGTAATATGTGACATCATCAGCAGTGGATTGCGGGTGCGCGATATATAGTTAGCGCTTCTAACTATATATGGAATTTCAATGGTTTTATGCGAGTAAAATAAGGTTTTGTAAATGCTAATTCCTAACTATATATGGCCTAAAACCAATGGTTTTTTCATTGAATTTTCAAGGTTTTGTAAATGCAAATTCCTAACTATATATCCACTATAACCTATGGTTTTTTCTGTGAATTTCATTGGTTTTTTAATAGCAAATATGAAAAGCTTTAAAATGTCAAGTACGTGATAGATAAAAACATTTTCGTATTTATGCACGCTGATGTGCTTTGAACGCTGCACCCCCCCCCCCCCTCCCCTCTTTTGTCTTAGTAGTACTCTCTCTTTGCAGATACTGAAGGGTAGTTAACGCAGGCCTTTACCCCCGTTGTAATCCGTCGTGCCTCCTTGTCTCTCCATTTGATTGATTGTTGTCCAAGCATTTACTGTTTTAGAATTGGTTCTCTTTGAATCATTCTCTATTTACAAACAAGCACAAAGTCGCAATACTCTGTTTAGTCTTTGCAGATAGTGAAAAATCGTGTAAAAAAATAAAAGTAATCGAGCAAAATCAGTAGGCCACTAATTGGATCTCTTTTTGACCTCGCTAAAATAGAAATATTAGGAACAACCCTTCATGAGAAATACGAAAATAGTGAGATGAACTGAGCTCCACACCATGAGGGCTGCAAGACAGCTCGGCTCCATCACCCATCCCGCACAAAATAACGACAAACCCTATGCAAATATTAAAAATATAGACAACACACCAGCAAAGAAACAGGGTAAAACATTTTATTAAAAAACTATTTACATAACGTTGGTTTATAAGATGATGTCAGTAGTGGACCGATGTGTGAATAGATCGAAAGCAGCACAAGGCTCCAAGATCCGGATGGCAAGCTCCTGGATGTTGGGTGCCATAGTTTAGAGTTCTGAATTTCAGCCTTTTTCAATGCCTGTGCTTTGTTGAATCAAAATGGCGGCTTGACACAAAGCTGACTCAAGCGTTGCTACTGATGCTATGCAGACCAAAACTGGTTTTCAGTTTGTAAATTTTTCTAGATTTTTCAATCCAAGTTTGGTTGACTTTGTAGAACGATGGCTTCAGATTTTCAACATACGGTGTGGTGGCGCTGACTGGGAGGGGGCGCTTCGCTCCTGCCCCCTCCCCAAGTAAGATTTTCATACGTGAAAGTACGTTAATGGTTTTGGTCCCTGAGATGCTTCGATGTCACTGCCATTCTCAAATAGCATAAGTTCTGGATGTTGGGTGCCATAGTTAAGAGTTCTGAGCAGTGCTTGTAACACTGTCTAAAGCTTATTTCCACCTACTGCAGCTTCACTATTCTCAAAGTAAGTGAGTGTCGTTTGTAGACCTGACTGCATTAGAAAACAATGTGATATGTTACCTTCCTAAACAGCTTGACGGAGGCCCCTGAGGGGCGGTGTGATGGCCATGGACTCGGAGAAGACGCATGGCTCCGACACCCTCCCCAAGTCTTATAGCACTGGTGTAGCCTGAGATCGCCCCCGACATAGGCGGCCGGCTCCCGGGGTCCGGCGGAACTTTTTGCCTTTTGATGACTCTTCAATTCTGGACCTTGTCCCACAATCCGTTTGACCTGAAGACAAGCTGTAGTGGGGCGCCCCTTTATCGTTTTAGTTGCCATTCCGCCCGCTTTTGCTACACTGTGCCTCTTCCGCCATTCAGCTGTTTACCGCCCGCTCTTGCGACTACAGCGTCTCGCTCACCATGTAGTTGAGTTGTGCCCGTTCTTGCGGTGCAGCGATAGGCGGCTGCCACAGGACTCTCAAAATGGCGGCCGGCTCTTCGGTTTTGGGCCTGGTCCACTAAAATGGCCCTGGGACACCTTGGAACTCGGACGCTTCCCTGATAGGGCTTGGGTCCCATTCTCGAAAAGCGTCCCCTCAGCCGTGAAGATTCTACAAAAGTCTTGGGGGCCTCCGACTCCCGCAGGCTTCTGGTGGGGAGCGGCTGCCATGATTGCTCGTGGAATGGCCACGACGGAGCTACGAGATGGTAGTGGTCTCATGCTGACGCCTGCTTAAGTCTGAAACATCCAGAAACACTATAGACTACCAATTCGATCAGTTCCGGTAGCGCCCCAACATGACCCGGAAGAGAAGAACTTGCCCTCCCCTCTTTGACTGATGGTTCTTGTTGCCTGTCCCCTCTGTTCTCATTTAACAGAACTTTTTGGACTGCTGAAAGGGGTTGTGTTCTGAACGCTGGTTGGTGGAGACATTTAGACTATATTCTTGACCTACGTTGTCGCGTAATGCGTTTTATGACACGCCGCGTTAGCGCACCCGGAAGTGATCCGAGGCGCGGCGCGCAGCGCGTAACGTAAGCATAACAGATCATGTGACTTGTTAATAAAACTTTTCATTGGTTCATTTTACTTTTGTTAATTTAATGATGAAAAGCTTGGTCATATGACCTAAAAATTACGCTTTTTATTATTTTCGAACAATATTTTTTTTTCAAACATATGTTATAATATTCCAGGCTAATGTACTTTCCCGGAAAATTTACAACTGTCTTGCAAGTAAAATATATTCCTTTTTCGAGAAAAAGGGCGTTTCTTCCTTCCATGACGAAGCCGTTGAGTAAAAGAGATTCGGCCTGCTGTCTTAGTCGCCGATACGCCTGATTATCAGATTCTTAACGATCACTTTATGTTGCAGACATGAAAAACACAACTGCCCTTGACCATTTATCTTTACTGCGTTCCTACATATTATACCTTTTATCCGTCATGTAATTGGACTGCTTTATTTCACTTGCCTTTTACTGATTCGAAAACAGTGACTAAAAGTAAAAACTTTACCAATGTAAATACTACTACCGTGTTTTGTTTTAAAAACCTTTATTGTGAAAATGTCAGTATACAAATATGGGCCTATAACCACGTGGGCCGGCCACGGAGCAAACTGAAATCGTATATGATGAGGAGACATTTACACTGTAGAGGAACGTAACGAGCGGGCCATTAGGTTGCAAGAACTAAGGTGTCTAACAGTTGCGGAATCGGTGGACATACATTTTGTAATTAAAATAGAACAGGGCCACTTACAATAACATTTTCTAGATATACATTTGCGGGCAAGGAGTTACGAGTCCCATTTATACCGGCGCCATTTTGGGCGAGGCCGGGCAGGCCCAAGATATAGTCAAAATGTCTCCACCAACCATCGGCCAGACCAGAACCCCTTTCGGCCCTTTATGCTACAAGATGGTGTCTTCCATTCAGAAAATATTGTTGGCAGCATTTTGAAAGGAAACAAAAACAGCCGTTCTCCTAGTGAGTTTCACATGGTTACATTTAGGAAGAATGTTGAAGAGTAGTATGTGGAAAATCTGAAGCCATTTTTCTACAAACTCTCAATCAGACTTGGATGGAAAAAAAAAACCTGAAGAATGTACAAACTGAAAACCAATTTTTGTCTGTATAGCACCAACAGTAACGCTTGAGTCAGCTTTGTGTCAAGCCGCCATTTTCATTCAATCAATAGCGTCCCCCTGCACACATTCAGGGACCTGATCGTGTCTTCAGATGAAACGGATTGTAGGAAAAGAAGCAGAAAGGAAAAGGCAAAAAGTTCCGCCGGACCTAGTGAAGCTGCAGCAGGTGCAAATAAGCTTCAGACAGTCTTACAAGCACTGCTCAGAACTCTCAACTGAGGCACTCAACATCCAGGACTTGCCATTCGGATCTTGGCGCCTTGTGCTGGTTCCGACCTATTCACACATCGGTCCACTACTGACATCACCTCATAAGCCAACGGGGCACCCCACGCCGACTTTCGGCGCAGCATTGTAGGATGGCCACACCAGTGCGGCAACTTGCTGGACACAACATCGGGGCCATCCAGATCTCGGCGCGTTTGACTCACTGTACCGCAACAGTGACCGCAACTCAGCTGGACACGCCGTCTTTCGGCGCAGCATTGTAGGATGGCCACACCAGTGCGGCAATTTGCTGGACACCACCTCGGTGCCATCCGGATCTCGGCGCGTTCGAGTCACTGTACCGCAACAGTGACCGCAATTCAGCTGGACACGCCGTCTTTCGGCGCAGCATTGTAGGATGGCCACACCAGTGCGGCAATTTGCTGGACACCACCTCGGTGCCATCCGGATCTCGGCGCGTTCGAGTCACTGTACCGCAACAGTGACCGCAACTCAGCTGGACACGCCGTCTTTCGGCGCAGCATTGCAGGATGGCCACACCAGTGCGGCAATTTGCTGGACACCACCTCGGTGCCATCCGGATCTCGGCGCGTTCGAGTCACTGTACCGCAACAGTGACCGCAACTCAGCTGGACACGCCATCTTTCGGCGCAGCATTGTAGGATGGCCACACCAGTGCGGCAATTTGCTGGACACCACCTCGGTACCATCCGGATCTCGGCCCGTTGTGCTGCCTTCGGCCTATTCGCACATCGGTCCGCTACTGACGCCGCCTCACGTGCCAACGGATTTTCTACGCTTTTTGTAGCCCTATGCCGCATAACAGGTCATGTGACTTGTTTATAAAACTTTTCATTGGTTCATTTTACTTTTGGTTTCCTAAAGATGGAAGGCTTGGTCATATGACCTAAAAATAACACTTTTCATTGGTTTAGAACATTTTTTTTTCCCAAACGATGAAAGCCCCACCTTGTTTCTGGATCATTCAGACTGAAGCTGGCGTCAGCATGAGAGCACCACCATCTCGTGGCTCCGTCGTGGTCATTCCGCGAGCAATCATGGCAGCCGCTCCCCACCGGAAGCCTGCGGGAGTCGGGGGCCCCCAAGACTTTTGTACAATCTTCACGGCTGAGGGGACGCTTTTCGAGAATGGAGCCCAAGCCCTAGCAGGCAAGCGTCCGAGTTCCAAAGTGTCCCAGGGCCATTTCAGTGGACCAGGCCCAAAACCGAGGAGCCGTCCGCCATTTTAAGAGCCATGTGGCAGCCGCCTATCGCTGCACTGCAAGAGTGGGAGCAACTCAACAACATGGTGAGTGAGACGCTGTAACCGCAAGAGCGGGCGCAACTCAGCTAGATGGCCGCCACCTGGGGAGGCCCGTTCACGCCGCCTCCCCCACGCCCCCCCCCCCGGGCCGCCGCACGCCAATTTTCGGAGCAGCATTGTAGGATACCAAAACCAGTGCGGCAGTTTACTGGACATCACCTGGGTGCCTGTCGTACATGTTGTGTCAGCCATGTGACACTGGACACAGACCGCTACTGACGAGGCCTCCCCCCGCACCACCCGGGACGCCCCACGCTGTTTTTCTGTGCTGCATTGTAGGATCCCTAAACCAGTGCGGCACCCAGGCGACATCACCTGGGTGCCGTCCAGAACTCTGCACGTTGTGCTGCCTTGGGACTATTCGCACAACAGACCGCTACTGACGAGGCCTCCCCCCGCCCCACCCGGGACGCCCCACGCCAATTTTCGGAGCAGCATTGTAGGATCCCTAAACCAGTGCGGCACCCAGGCGACATCACCTGGGTGCCGTCCAGAACTCTGCACGTTGTGCTGCCTTGGGACTATTCGCACAAAAGACAGCTTCTAACCATTGTTGCTTTTTGTGTTGAGAAATGTTTAAAGGTTTTTAGTTTTTGTTCCGTTCGTTAAAGTTAATAGTTAATAAAGTTTTATAACCTTACTTTGTTGGAGTGTTATCTATTTTTTTAAAAACGGGTGAATGGGGCCTTGAATCGGGTTATTGTCATGTGTGGGCTTTGGAAGTGTGCTGCTGCAGGATCGGACATTTCAAACTCAAATGCACGTTCTTTTTCTTACCTTTCCGAAGCATGGAGCGCAATAGCAAGCAGAGAAAGGGTGATGCACGTGTTGAACACTACCTGACCTGGCAAGTTGCTGGCAGTGCCCCCCCGCCCGCTCCTGAAAGAGGAAACACACACACCGCCGCTCCGAGTACTTCACAAATCTTTAAAAGACCATGCGCTTGTTCATGAGGCTTAAATGGTTTATCACCTCTTCTAGAACCCCTGCATCGACCCTCTGACGTTTCCTGGAAAAATTACCATGTAACACAATACCAAGCCCTGTCAGCTGAAACCCCCAAGGAATCGTGGGGCATATTATCAAGGGGGTTTATCTCCGCTTTTTTGGCTTTAAAAGCCTTGAAAGCGGAGATAAAATTATCTCCCTATTACCAAGCTGTCGCTAACACCAGTTAGTGACAGCTAAAAGGAGATAGCGACCATCTTGGGCCCCGCTTTGCATGTCAGTGATACTTATCACTAATGACATGCAAAGTGGCGTGCCAAGATGTTAGCGACTGGAAACAGTCCCTAACATCGCTACCTTCTATTACCAACTTTTGGAGATATTCGCGCTAAGCGCGAATATCTCCAAAATCTAACACCTGCCCTGAGCAGTTCTTAGCCATGTTATCCAATGAGAGGTGGATAACATGGCTAAGAGCATTTGCTCGATAATACATGAATATCGCTGACTTTTCTGCGATAATAGCAAGGTTTATCTGCGATAAAAATCGCCGATGTACGGCGATAATTTTTGTCTCTAAACAAGTTAGAGACAAAAATTATCGCTAGTTGTTCGTAATATGCCCCCGGGTTTTTGCTTGCAGAAATCGGGAGGCGGGAGACTAGCACTGAAATCAGTAGTCACACGCCTGAATCGGGAGGGTTGGCATGTCTGAATTCTCTACAGCTGGGGCCATAAACTACATCCGCAGGGTTAGGTGATAGCATGGGACCAGCCTGGCATCTAAAATGGCTGCCGTGCACGACAAAATTGTGGCATTGGAAAAAAGGCAAGATGGCGCAGCCGCTGGAAGAGATGTATCAACATATATCAGCCTCCTCAGCCACCCTCAGGAAACATAGGGGATTAGGATACGTCTCCCGCACCCCCTTATACCTAGTAATTTAATTAACGAAGCACAAAATGGCGAATTCCCGTTTCGCTACCAGTTTGCGGCCCAGTTCGCGGCCCGTGAAGCGCTTCTACCGTGAAAAATCATTTTTTTTTTATTTTCCCCACGGGACCCTTTAATAACCCCAACAACATTCCTAGGGGGTCAAGAGGGGGATACCTTGCCCCCTTTCATTAAATTCCCCTTTCGTTTTTCACCTCTTCTTCTCTCTCGATCCTACCGAGAGACAAGATGGCGGCCGCTCCGGACTGTTTAGAATGTTGACAGACACCGGAGAGCCAATCAGCTTTCTGCGCGCAAAGTTCCGATAAGCGAAAAGTAAGCGGACCGGATCGCTGCCCGGAGCGCTGTTACAGATATATATCTTGATTTAAACGTTAATTTCTCAAAATCCACTGAAGCACATATATTGAGACCTAGCAAAGGCACATCGGGCTAACAGTCCCTACAATTTTGCCAAGTTTCGTGCAAATCCATTCAGCCGTTCGAGCTAAAAGTGAGGCCAACCGCCCTATGGAAATTAACATGGGAAAAACGCGTTTTGGGACCCCCATTTTTTCTCAGCCCCCCCTTGACGAAACCCCCCCAAATTTTCAGGGGCTGCTCAGAAACAAAATGTGCCATTTTCCTGAAAATTTCAGCCGATTCCGTCCACAAACGCCAAAGTTATTAGACATAGAATTTTCAGAAATCCCATAGGGAAAAAATCCTAACTATATATACCTACTGGCGACCGCCAGTAGGTAATATATATATATATATATATATATATATATATATATATATATATATAAACACTTGGAGGGGAGAGGCAGAGTAGGGTATACCTACAGTGCCCGTCAAGGACAGGTGGGGGTGGACCTTTAGGCCAAACATTGCTTTTTTTTAATGGGCACTATGGAGCCGATAAAAAAAACAAATACAACAGGCTCTCTTTTGTTTAAACAATGGTATTTATGACAATCACTTTTATTAAACATTACAATTTGTGAATGTATAAAATATACATTTCATTATAATTATTGGTACCTGTAGGTCTCCTTTATAATAGTTGATGTGCTGACCCTCGATAAAACCAATAGGCCCACTTTTTATATTTTGGTGTTCTGACTATTTGACAAAGTCAGTAGGGCTGACTTACTTAAAATGACCCCCTCAATATTGTTACATCACTTAGCCCACAGTGTAGGCCTGCATGTGGGGTGTAGGGTGTCTGTGGGTGTTTGTGGATTGCCTGGCTTGCACATAGGAAAGGCTCTGTGCAGTGGGGGTTGGGTGCCAGCTTGGGTTGGTTGAAGGGCCTGGTAGCAGTCTACGACATGCACCAGCCCCATGCCATACACAGCAGAGGACAGTTTACTTTGAGTTTAAAAAACAAACAAAAAAATAATTTAAACAAAGGTTAAAGTGATGTTATAGTTAGGATTGTAATTTTTTTTTTAAAAGCCATAGAAATTCACTGAAAAAAACAAAGGTTAAGGGGATGTTATAGTTAGGTGAAAATGCTGAATAGACATACTGTTTTAAAAGAACAAAACCATTAAAATAACCAATTATTGTAAGGAAAGCAAACTCCCTCCGAGTTCTGTGAGATGTGTGCTCACGGCAGCTCTGAATGTCTATCTTTCTCCCATGCAGTGGTTGGACCTGACAGCGTCCTCATGCGCCGCCATGTTGGATTGGTCCCAATGCGGATGCCAAGGATTAGAAGTTGACTCCTACTTGCGAGCTCCTGGCATACACTGCATACAGCAAAGATCTTTTAAAATATAGCATGCAGTTGAAAATAGTACATATACTCATTAGACGTGTATTACAATCATTTAAATGTTTTATTGCCTTAATTTCAATATCTATGTTCACTTTTTCATCCCAATTCAAGATGGCAGAACCTTTTCATTTTCAGGTTACTTCCTGTTTTTCTCTCTAAAAGAGACTCCATCTAGAAGGCCAATTGCGTCACAAATATTTCTTCATTGTTCTCTCCTGTTTTCCATTGATCTCTGCAGTCTTCAGATTACTGTTTGTCATCCTCCATTATAGTATTGTGATCTTCCTGTGTTTTTTGTTTGCAGAAACCTTTTTCTGGACTCCAGTTTTTCATTCTTGCCAGATTTATTTCTGGATCAGTTTGTAATATTGGTCCTATCTGGAATCAGCTCCTCCCCCTGGAGGTAGATTGCCCTTGCCATGCACTGCTAACGACGGCCCATATTACATCACTTACGACATGCTCTATGATATCACTGATAACATCACGGAAACATCTGAAATGACTTCATTGATGTCAACACTGTGCATGGCAAGGGTGCAAGTTATAGTTACTTCAGAGCATGAGTTATAAATACTTGAGATAACTATAACTGGTGAAGTTCAGTGGTTTTGCTAATTAATAGGAAAAGCATTTTGGTTTGCCTATAATTTTGGCGCTGTAACTTTCCAAAACATATGTTCTTCCACCTCAATTCCTTTCCGTAATGTTTCAGGAAGATCTGTCAAGTGAGGACCAAGAGAAAGATAGGGTTCCTAAATGTGTTTTCCACTTTCATTTGTCCATACATTTAAAAAAGAAATTAATATGTGTCTGGACGTGGAAAGCTTATATACGAGCATTAGGCACAGAGACAGACTTAAAGTGTGTGAGTAGTTCCTTAGATCTAGAAGTATACACCTGTTAGCAAACACTAGGATATTACTACAAATGATTGAGATAGGTCTTCTGGAAAATGTATTCACATTCAATGGGGTACTATACAAACAGGTACAAGGAACTTCGATGGGCACCAGTTCACTCCCAGCTACGCCAATCTCTTGGTTGGCTGGTGGGAGAAGCCACAGTGGAAGCAGGGTTCAAGCATAGCGTAGAACAGAATCCAGATTCATTTTGCAGGCTGGCAGTGTAGTTCCGTTTGGGTTGAACAATGATGAGGAGATGCATGTGCATCTATAACTCAAATAGAATGAAGCCTCCCATTGCACCTTTTAGGAACTAGAGTTATTTTTATATTTGTTTAGATTGTATCTTGTCTATAGTAATTATTATGTCACTTATCCCATCCCTGTTAGACTTAGATTTCTGTATCCCCTCACACTTGCATAATGCATGTAATAAGTGTTGAATGTCATTTAGAGAGATGTAGACCAGGTCTTGACCTAATCTCCTGTGACCTCAAATACAGAGACTATCCATGAATTGTCCATGAATTGTATCCTTGGCCAATAATATTAAAAACCTGGTATTGGAATGAAAACAAATGACTGACTATCTTTTATCTCTAATTGTTTCCCTTAGATTGAAAGTATGGAGCTTATGATCACCACTACTACCGTTAAGAGCACAGAGTTTCAGGTGTTTGTTACCACAATCGCGATCTCCTTTTCTAGACACTGGTCTGGGTAACGACATACGTGTACCAATTTGCTGGTTACATTCTGGTGGTTTATATGTTGGGGACTTTTATCTGGATTATTTTGGATTATTTTTCTTGGATATAATTTGGAGAGCATACCAACGACATAAGTTAGGATACTAAACCCTGGATTTTTCTGCTCTCTTACTGAATGACTGAGACGGAATAGAGACTTTATGATGGGTACTTTACCCTAAGATTGTTCTACTCAGACAGAATAGAGTTTCCATCTTCGTCATGCAAAGGGTCAGTGGGAGAAAAAAACCCGACATCCTTTCACTGATAAATACCAGTATATTAACGCTTTATATGATAAATGACACCACCTCATACTTTTTTGTGCACACTGCGCTATGTCACTGGAATTATTTGTTTGTTCATTAGCACTTACTTGTATAATTTCGTTTTGCTGGGAATGGTTTTAATCCCTGAGTCATTCTTTGATTTATATGCGAATGTATAAAAAACCTGGGGCCTCATTTATGAAGGCCTTGCGCCACTGGTGCGTCACTTTTTACCATTTTAAAAGTGATGCACCGACGGCGCAAGACCTTCATAAATAAGGCCCCTGAACTTTGAACTGAGGTCATGTGACCAAGAGCTGGATAACTTGAAATGTGTCTTTTTTTTGGTTTGAAATAAATACTAATTGACCGACTTGGATCAGTGTGGCATGTGTTTGCGAGATTATTGCGAGCTTGTTGGTGGATATATATATATATATATATATATATATATATATATATATATATATATATATATATATATATATATATATATATATATATATATATATATATATATGACAGAGCTTCCCACCACGAGTAGAAGGAACAGAGGCCAGAGGGGTAATCCAGGGATAAACCACGTTTTTATTGGCAGCAAAGGCAATACTGGCAAATGCATTTCGGCTCCCCGCCTTCTTCAGTGCCCCATATTGCAGAGTCCCTCGCCAAAATAGTCCAATACCAGCCCTTCACAATAAGTAGTCCCGCAAAGCACCTCCCCGTTGCTGATTGTTCACACCTGTTGCCTGCCATGGAAACTGCCTGGACTCCAACTCCCAGCATGCAGTAATCCGATGCATCTGGGTTGGTGGTGTGGGGGATGTAGATGAATTATCAACGGGTTTGCTGGTGCTTTGCTGGTGGGTGGCACAGCGTTCTCCGAGTGCTCCCAACATCACCATGGTTCTCCCTGGGTCCCTCGTTCCGCCGCTACCTCTCGAGTCAGGTAAAGCCGATAAGGCAGGGACAGCCATACATCGGCACAGCGTCCTGGAGGTAAAATACCTCGCTCCGCCTGTACTTCCCAAAACCGAAAGGTGGACACCGGACTTCTCGGTATCCTGAGCTTGCGAAATCCCTGCAGAGCAGCGATGAGTCACCCATGTAGTCCGGGTCTCTTGCTGCGGCGGGGCCATCTGGACTGCACCGCTGGCGGATGCAGAAAATATGACAGAGCTTCCCACCACGAGTAGAAGGAACAGAGGCCAGAGGAGTAATCCAGGGATAAACCACGTTTTTATTGGCAGCAAAGGCAATACTGGCAAATGCATTTCGGCTCCCCGCCTTCTTCAGTGCCCCATATTGCAGAGTCCCTCGCCAAAATAGTCCAATACCAGCCCTTCACAATAAGTAGTCCCGCAAAGCACCTCCCCCTTGCTGATTGTTCACACCTGTTGCCTGCCATGGAAACTGCCTGAACTCCAACTCCCAGCATGCAGTAATCTGATGCATCTGGGTTGGTGGTGTGGGGGATGTAGATGAATTATCAACGGGTTTGCTGGGGCTTTGCTGGTGGGTGGCGCAGCGTTCTCCGAGTGCTCCCAACATCACCATGGTTCTCCCTGGGTCCCTCGTTCCGCCGCTACCTCTCGAGTCAGGTAAAGCCGATAAGGCAGGGACAGCCATACTTCGGCACAGCGTCCGGGAGGTAAAATACCTCGCTCCGCCTGAGCTTCCCAAAACCGAAAGGTGGACACCGGACTTCTCGGTATCCCGAGCTTGCGAAATCCCTGCAGAGCAGCGATGAGTCACCAGCTGTAGTCCGGGTCTCTTGCTGCGGCGGGGCCATCTGGACTGCACCGCTGGCGGATGCAGAAAATATGACAGAGCTTCCCACCACGAGTAGAAGGAACAGAGGCCAGAGGGGTAATCCAGGGATAAACCAAGTGCTCAAACCCCTTTATTTAATTAGGCACAGTCCCGCCCAGGTGGGCGTTAGCCGCATGGCATCATGGTTCAAGTAGTCCGTAATTGCTGGCTCCGTGAATTTACCCCCAAGTGGGAAAATATAAAAGAATGTTTCTTGGTGGTGAACGAACATGGAAAACGACGTTCTACTGCCAATCCTATCCGGAGGTCAGGCCCCCTCCATTTCGAAACAGTGCCCGTGTTTCCAGGCACCCGAAACCACTCAGGAAGCAGCGGGACCACTCCGCGACCGGACCAGCCGCTTAAAATTACAAAACACCAGGTTGCCCCATTGGAGTGGTCGCACATGGAGGGGATCAGCACACAGCCCCCGGTCACAGTAGCTGCTAACGCCCACCTGGGCGGGACTGTGCCTAATCAAATAAAGGGGTTTGAGCACTTCATTGCTGTTTCCAGTATTCTTTCGCAGCCAGTGATCAAGAGCTATTGTGAGCTCGAAACGCGTTTGGCAGAGAGCAAAGGTGATGGCCTGGGTTACGATGCAGCTACTGTGACCGGGGGCTGTGTGCTGATTCCCCTCCATGTGCGACCACTCCAATGGGGCAACCTGGTGTTTTGTAATTTTAAGCGGCTGGTCCGGTCGCGGAGTGGTCCCGCTGCTTCCTGAGTGGTTTCGGGTGCCTGGAAACACGGGCACTGTTTCGAAATGGAGGGGGCCTGACCTCCGGATAGGATTGGCAGTAGAACGTCGTTTTCCATGTTCGTTCACCACCAAGAAACATTCTTTTATATTTTCCCACTTGGGGGTAAATTCACGGAGCCAGCAATTACGGACTACTTGAACCATGATGCCATGCGGCTAACGCCCACCTGGGCGGGACTGTGCCTAATCAAATAAAGGGGTTTGAGCACTTCATTGCTGTTTCCAGTATTCTTTCGCAGCCAGTGATCAAGAGCTATTGTGAGCTCGAAACGCGTTCGGCAGAGAGCAAAGGTGATGGCCTGGGTTACGATGCAGCTACTGTGACCGGGGGCTGTGTGCTGATTCCCCTCCATGCGCGACCACTCCAATGGGGCAACCTGGTGTTTTGTAATTTTAAGCGGCTGGTCCGGTCGCGGAGTGGTCCAGTTGCTTCCTGAGTGGTTTCGGGTGCCTGGAAACACGGGCACTGTTTCGAAATGGAGGGGGCCTGACCTCCAGATAGGATTGGCAGTAGAACGTCGTTTTCCATGTTCGTTCACCACCAAGAAACATTCTTCTATATTTTCCCACTTGGGGGTAAATTCACGGAGCCAGCAATTACGGACTACTTGAACCATGATGTCATGCGGCTAACGCCCACCTGGCGGGACTGTGCCTAATCAAATAAAGGGGTTTGAGCACTTCATTGCTGTTTCCAGTATTCTTTCGCAGCCAGTGATCAAGAGCTATTGTGAGCTCGAAACGCGTTTGGCAGAGAGCAAAGGTGATGGCCTGGGTTACGATGCAGCTACTGTGACCGGGGGCTGTGTGCTGATTCCCCTCCATGTGCGACCACTCCAATGGGGCAACCTGGTGTTTTGTAATTTTAAGCGGCTGGTCCGGTCGTGGAGTGGTCCCGCTGCTTCCTGAGTGGTTTCAGGTGCCTGGAAACATGGGCACTGTTTCGAAATGGAGGGGGCCTGACCTCCGGATAGGATTGGCAGTAGAACGTCGTTTTCCATGTTCGTTCACCACCAAGAAACATTCTTTTATATTTTCCCACTTGGGGGTAAATTCACGGAGCCAGCAATTACGGACTACTTGAACCATGATGCCATGCGGCTAACGCCCACCTGGGCGGGACTGTGCCTAATCAAATAAAGGGGTTTGAGCACTTCATTGCTGTTTCCAGTATTCTTTCGCAGCCAGTGATCAAGAGCTATTGTGAGCTCGAAACGCGTTTGGCAGAGAGCAAAGGTGATGGCCTGGGTTACGATGCAGCTACTGTGACCGGGGGCTGTGTGCTGATTCCCCTCCATGTGCGACCACTCCAATGGGGCAACCTGGTGTTTTGTAATTTTAAGCGGCTGGTCCGGTCGCGGAGTGGTCCCGCTGCTTCCTGAGTGGTTTCGGGTGCCTGGAAACACGGGCACTGTTTCGAAATGGAGGGGGCCTGACCTCCGGATAGGATTGGCAGTAGAACGTCGTTTTCCATGTTCGTTCACCACCAAGAAACATTCTTTTATATTTTCCCACTTGGGGGTAAATTCACGGAGCCAGCAATTACGGACTACTTGAACCATGATGCCATGCGGCTAACGCCCACCTGGGCGGGACTGTGCCTAATCAAATAAAGGGGTTTGAGCACTTCATTGCTGTTTCCAGTATTCTTTCGCAGCCAGTGATCAAGAGCTATTGTGAGCTCGAAACGCGTTTGGCAGAGAGCAAAGGTGATGGCCTGGGTTACGATGCAGCTACTGTGACCGGGGGCTGTGTGCTGATTCCCCTCCATGTGCGACCACTCCAATGGGGCAACCTGGTGTTTTATATATATATATATATATCCAACAACTAAGAACCCCTGCTAAGAGACGCCACACGCAGGGAGCTTCATTCCTCCTTTATTTTGTGTACTGCAGAAAACATCAGGGTCAAAAACTGGATACGCAGTGCACAGCCCGACGCGTTTCGGACAAACCATGTCCTTGTTTACAGGCAATAACATCCGGGAAAACAGCAGCTTTTTGAAGGAACACCTTTTATCGCTTTTCAAAGTACTGCCCCAGTGGGCGCAAGGAGCATTGTCAGGCTCGCCTGAGGTCTCCGCAGGGACGAGAGGCGGGAGATAGACAAATAGATCCCAACTTCCCTCTACCACCAATCTGCCCAACAAAGTCAAAGCAGAACCAGTGAATAGGGGGAAGAGGGGAGACAAAGGGAAGACGAAGAAGAGAGAGGCAGGCTCAGCACACGTCCCACACCACCGTAGCACCACTTGGATCCAGAGGAATTCCTGTAAACAGAAGGCTGAATTAATAATTGACTATACTTAAGTGCAACAATGAATATAGCTAATACTCTATGCAATATTTGACCTGATAGTCTCCCTCTTCCACTTGTGTCAACATGAAAATAAAGGGCGTAACTACAAGTGAAGCTTCCTAAACATAGACAGACATAACAGTTAATAAGTGCTTTCATTAATTCATGGGTATACAATCATGAAGTGGTGTACTTCATTAGCTTACCCCAAACATATGAGAACATTTACTTATAAGGTGGCAAAAAATAAGGAAATATACAAGTAATGAGTAGTTAACAGCACAACCCACAAGAAAAGGTGAAAAACAGAATTTGTAGCCACCTAATCAGTAGAGCAACACTGAGGGCGATAGGAGCAAGCGAGATTCCCTGCTAGGAATGTGCTCTGCAAATACAGCTATGCTCCTTGCCTCAGGAGTCGATATAGCTGAACTAAAGTTGCGTGAAGCATTCAACTTTCCATAACAATGTGCCAAGCTTCCATATCAAAGTGCAAAGCATTCACAATGATAGGAGAACATAAGGAAAATACAGATGCCCACTTGCGCTATCGAAAATTGTGCCCATGCATATTCAACAGCAAGAACATCCCCTGGGGTGCCACTGCAACCTGCGATAGCGCGGTTCCGGACAGAATATGCAAATTCAGTTGTAGGAGCCAGAAGGAGCAAAGATGGGCCAAGGAAGATTCCCCACTCTGCCAACAGGATTGCCGATAGCCGGAGCGCAAGGAATCACAGAAGCACTTCAAGAGACCTGGCTTCAGAGGATGCGGCTTCAAAGGACGAAAAGGATTCAGATGACGAGACGTGCCCGCACCAGAAACAGAGACCCGGAAGTAGGAGGGGTGACCCAGACAAGCAAGTCCAAAGGAAAAACAACTAGAATGCGAAGCGCCAGCACTTCGACAGCGTCCCTTTTTATGCAGCCGAGGACCCTGCCCTCACCTTTTCGCCTGCTGCCGTACTGGACTGGGCACAACCATGACACGCATTGCCTCCTGGTCCTTGCAGTCCCTTGCACCAATAACACCCTAGTGGTTGTTGCTGTACATCTCGGCACTATGTTAGAGTCTTACCCCAGTGGGTTGGAGAACAGTGGGGACCCTTGATGTCCTGCTATCAAAACATTGGACTCCCTGCTCACACGGCGTCTCGTGGTTACTAGGTGCTGCAGTTCTGCATAGGTTGCATCAGGGCGTCTGCGAGCCGGGAAGCAGCTAATAAATCCAACAACAAACAACCCCTGATGACATCATCCTGTGAGTGTAGATGTTTTTAAAAAGCTTAAGATATTTTAACACACCTACAAGCAGGTTTTAGGAAAAAGGTCGGTACGATAGACCAAGTCTTCCGATTCACTGCGATTTATTGGAAGACTGTTTCTGTCAGCAAAGGGTCATTATATCTAGCGTTCATAGACCTGAAAACCGCATTCGACCTTGTTCCACGCACCAAATTATGGCAGGTACTTCAGGCCATGGGTTACCCACGCTACCTCCTTGAGCTAGTTAAAAGACTGCATGAAGGCACGTATGCAAGGATTCGATGGGGAGTGAGGGCCAACTAACTGATAAAATACCAGTGGACAGGGGGGTTCGCCAGGGTTGTGCGATGGCTCCCACTCTGTTCTCCCTCTTCATAAATGGGGTGGCAGACCATTTGAGGGAGGACCCTGCGGATGCTCCAACCCTGGCAGGTGAAAAAATACCGACCCTCCTTTTTGCGGACGACACCCTCCTCCTGTCCAAAACCCCCTCTGGTCTCCAAAAACTTTTGACCAAGTTTGACATCTTCTGTGAGGAACGTGGGTTAACAATTAATACCGCAAAAACCAAACTAATGGTTCTGTCCCAAACTAAGAGACCAAGGAAGATCAATGTTGCGCTTAACGGATGTACACTGGAGGAGGTTGATGCAGTTGACTATTTGGGAGTAAGGGTGAACCGGAGAATGAAGTGGGACTCCCATCTAGCAAAAATGCACTTGAATTTGAAAAGGACTACGGGAGCCATTGCTAGAGAACACCGAGCCTCTGCAAGCAGGCCCATTGCCCCTGTCCTTGCCATCTATGAGGGGAAAGCATTGGCTGCAACAATATATGGGGCAGAACTATGGGGCTTTGATAACATCACAGAACTAACGAAAACTGAAAACAAATTCTTGAGAGACCTGGTGGGCCTCCCAGTTTCTACCCCCTTGAAACCACTGCTTCAAGACATGGGCCGCCGTGCAATCAAAGACATTGTAATCCTTCGACCGTTATTATATTGGGTACGACTAAGAAGGACACCGGAATTGGTACACTATGCTGCAGCTCTGGATGAACTTATTATGCTGAATAAGATGACTAAGATTGCATGGTTGGACAACCTAAGGGACATGCTCGCCAAATTGGGGCTAAGCGATACATGGTTGTCCCAATCACCACCCCCGAAAGAGACAATCAAAAAAATATACTGGGAATGGGTCCTAGCCAAGGAGCTTGAAAAATCAAACTGGGGGGTTTTAACTGACCAATTCCTAGAACACAAGCCGGTGAAGAAGTTTGAACCCTTCCTTGATGTCATTAAAGCACCTAGAGACAGAACCTTGTTTTTAAAGTTTAGATATGGAACACTTCCCTTGAACACTTTTACTAGGCGCTGGAACACATCTATGTCCAATCATTATAGCTGCCCTGGATGCCCAAACCCTAATGAGTCTCTAGCTCACTTTCTATTTGCCTGTAGAGCATACAGCGGACCCAGGAGAAGGTGGTTAAAGCCAGTATGCAGAGAACTGGGAGTTAGGCACCATGCGATGGCACTCCGCATACTGGTAACTGACACAACATCCTTGACGATTTTTTGCGGAGTCGCCAAATTCCTGGGAAAGGCCTGGCAGATACGTTCTAGACTGATAAAATCGAGAATGGGGTAGGAAACTGTATATAACAATGCACCAGGCCATCCCCCGGTTGTTTGTCTCAGGACTTTTTTCTAATCTAGCCCCTAACCTCCTGCGCCTCCACTTGTTTCTGAAAAGATTTTACCTTTAACGTTTTTATTCTTTTTTTAAAAAAAATAATGAATTGCATGTACTTTTATGATAAAGTTTGTTTTTATCGAAATAAAGTATTATTTCATTTCATTTCAAAAAGCTTAAGAATATTATATATATACACCAAGGTGTATTTGAAGAATGAGTGGGTATATGAGTGTCTGTAAGGATGATTTGTTGGGTGCCTGACTGAATGTATGAGTGAGTGGTTAAACATGTCTTAGTTAATGTATGGGTGAGTGACTAATCTGTGAAAATGTGTGTATCAGTCAGTCAGTTGGTGTGTAAGTGGCTGCATAGGTTGGTGAGTAGGTACATAATGTCTACATGGGTTATTGATTAGCTGTCTGAGCACCTGCATGGGTGCCTGAATGTCTTTGTGGGTGGGTGAAATGTGTGTGACTCCCTGCATGGATGTATGACTGGGTGAATTCCTGGGTGTATGGGTTCATGGGTGCTTCTGTGAAGGACAGTATGGTTGAGTGAGTGTGCGTATGGCTGTGTCAGTGAGTGTATGGATGTCTCAGTGGTATATGGGTGAGTAACTGCATATGTGAAAGGCAGTATATGTGAGTTGGAGTATATAACTGACTATATGTGTGAGTGAGTGTGAGAGTGGCTTTATGGGTGAGTGTGTGCTTGTATCTGTGATTGTAGAAGAGAGTACGTATGTTTTACTGTCTGTATGAATAAGCAAGGTGGTGTGTGTATAACTGGATAGGTGAGTAAATGGCAGTATGATTGATTGTATGGGTGACTGACTAGGTGTATGAGTAACTCTATGGTTGAGTGGCAGTGTGTGTGTCTGAATGGGTGTATGAGTGCATATATGAGTGACAGCATGTATGAGTAACTGTATGGGTGAGTGAGTGGATGTGTGTGCAGACCTATAAATCAGTGAGTGGGTATGTACTAACTGATATTAGTATGTCTATGGTTTCAAAAAGGTTAGTCTGTATTTTAGAGTGGGTGTATGAAAGGTTATATTAGGGTGTGCATCAGATACTAAATGGATGATGTCATGAGTGATGTCATGAGGGATGTAATTTGAGATGTCATGAGTGATGTCATTAGTGATATCACGGAACATGTCATGAGTGATGCAATATGTGGCGTCATCAGCAGTGCATTGCCGGGCGTGAGTTATAGTTAGCTCACTAACTATAATGGCTATTTTGTATGAGTAAAATGTCAGCCTAACTATAACATGCCTAAAACCTGTGGTTTTTTCACTGAATTTCAAAGGTTTTTTAAATGCTAATTCCTAACTATAATGTCCCTGAAACCTATGGGTTTTTTCAGAGAATTTCTAAGGTTTTTTTAAATGCTCATTCCTAACTGTAACGTTCCGTAAATCTATGGTTTTATGTATGATTTTTCACTGTTCCTTTGAAAAAAAAGAAATGTATTAAAAGATGTTTCTTATTTTTTTTTTATTTATCACTTTTAAAATATTTTTGAATTAGTTTTTTAAAATGACCCAGGCATTCCTGCTGCAGTAATCCTTTTACTCAGGTGCTATCCATGTACTCATCTAAGCAATCAAAACATTAGCCATGCATTAATAAAGTCACTCCGAGACTACCTATGCACTCATCCAATCACTCAGACAGGACCCCTGCACGTTTGCAATCACCCAGGTACTGCCCATGTACTTATGCAATCACTCAGGCATTATTCTTCCACTCAACCATTCACTGAGGCGCGGACCATGCACTTATCCAATGACCCATGCATTAAACTTGCACCATTCTTCCAGTCAAGCATTACCTATACACTTATCCAATCACTGAGGTACTACCCATGCACTCATGGAATCAGGCAGGCACTACTCTTGCACTCTAGAATTCACTAAGGCAGAACCCATGCACTCCTCCATTCACTCAGGCACTACCCATGCACTCATCCAATGACCCAGGCATTACTCTTGTATCCATGCACTCAAGCTGTGCAGTCTACACTGAGGGAGCACAAATTGTGCACTGCATGTACCATGATGCAAAGGAGAAAACCTTTCTGGGTTATGATGTAGTGTCTGGCCGTACTCTTTTCCCTGCCCAAACTGTTTTTCATGACCTCCTCTACCAATTCCAATTCCAATTCCAATTCCAAAAATTCTTTATTTCGGCCACAAAGGACCATAAAAGATACAGTAAAATACAATACATAAATACACAGTAAAATAAAATTCATATGTTGCAGAAATATTTACATATAAAAGGCTAGAGGATCTGCATGGGGTAGGGCACCAGTTCAGGGGGTCATTTTTTTCCTTATTAACCAAGCTGCCATTAAGAATTTCGACACTGCAAACACAATATGTCCCAGGGTATTTGTTTTCATCACCCTGTATGCTTGGAGGTATTCGCGAAAACCCAGGTTCCGACACAGCGGAGCAATCCAACGCTTCCTGGGATTCCGGTACGCGTGGCAGACAAACATTATGTGGAGGTCATCTTCGTTCTTGGTTTTACAGCAAGGACAGAGTTTGTCATCCCCGGGGCGCCATTTGTGTGTAAATACTTTAGTGGGAAGTGTGCCAAACCTCCATTGCAGGAACAATTTCCTCGCCAGCAAAGGAAAGATAAAATCCATAAAAGGTTCGAATAGGTAAGAATTTTTGGACTCCATAAAACAATTCGTAAGGGTGCCGGTACTGTGAGCATTCACCATGTCAGCCAAGTTTTTGCTTATGTATAGCTGAGCAAGGGTCTTGCGTGTGATCCTTTGACAACCCTGAACTGGATCATCCCAGAGGTCTGGCAAGTTCAGACTGGATAATTCCGATTTAATAAAAGCCAGCCAGGGGATTTTGTTACTGCCATTCAACCTCAGTACATGGATAAGGTCCTGCCTATAATGATGCAGTTCCTCGGTGGACCATATCCGATGCCAGAACTTCACGGGTTTAGATAAAAGATCTTCAACGATAGAGTGCAAGCCCAGATCCAGTCTTAGGGGTATCAGTGGCGTTCCCTGCGGGAGAGCAAGCAGGCGTCTCAAAAACGTGTTTTCCACCGCTAGCAGTGCCTTCCCTGCTTTGAAACCCCACAGCTCGCTGCCATACATGGCTGCTGCCTTCGCTTGAGTTCTATAGGTTTCGATAGCAGGGCTTACAGGCTTAAAGGTGGATTTGTTTGCAACCTTAAGGAGTGCACCCGCTAGCTGGGATAGCTTCAACCTTGATCTCGCTATCTGGGAGTCCCAAGCCAGATTTTCTTGTAGAGTTACCCCCAGGTAGACAAAGGTCGAGACCCTCTCCAGGCTGACTTCCCCCAGTTTTGGGTTGGGTCTGGTTCTCGCTGGGGGATTAAAGATCATAAACTTAGTCTTTTCTGTGTTGACCTCCAACCCGTGTTGCTGACAGAAAAGGCCAAAACCGTCTACAATCCTCTGGATCCCCATGGGGGATTTGGAAAGCAGGAGGGTATCATCAGCAAACATGATTGCCGGAACCCTCCTGCCTGCCAAAACCGGAGCATCATTGTCCTCAACAGTGTCAAGATGTTGAATGACACTGTTGATGAACAGGCAGAAAAGGGTTGGTGCCAGGACACAACCCTGTCTGACTCCTCTGAGGACAGGGAATTTGCCCGAGAGCTTACCATCCCTCCCACACCTTACTTGGGCATAGTTGTTCTCGTGAAGCCTAATGATGGTACTGAGAAGGTGTGGGGGCACTCCTAGTTGATGCAAAACCTCCCAGAGTTTCCCTCTAGGGACTAGGTCAAAGGCTGACCTCAGATCCACGAAGACCATGTACAATCTACCGCCCTCTATGGTGACAGTCTTCCAATAGAGGAGGAGAAGGCGGAAGATCTGGTCCATGGTCGAGGTGTTCTTTCTGAAGCCAGCCTGGAGGGGGGTCATGATGTTATTTTCCTCCACCCAGTCCAAGAGGTGATTGAGGATGAGGCGTGCAAAAAGCTTCTGGGGGACATCTATTAGGCTGATGGGCCTGTAATTGACGGGGAGCAGAGTAGATCCCTTCTTATGGATCGGAACAATCTCTGCCCCCAGCCACGACCCGGGGATTGGCATACCTCCTATGATGGCATTAAAAAGAACGAGAAGGTATGGGCCCCAAATGTCCAGGTGGTGCCTGAACAGATCCCCCGGTAGCCTGTCTAGACCCGGCGCCTTCCCCGGTGGTAGTTGCTTCAGGGCTGCCTCCACTTCCCCCAGGGATAATTCCAATTCACAGTCCTGCATGCCAGAGAGCGCATCCAGGGCTGTAGCGGGACAAGGGTTGGTTTCTTTATAAAGTTCCCCAAAATGGGCCTCCCAGACCTCAGGGGCAATATTGGGTTCCACTGCGTTCTTAAGTTCCCCTGAGCCATTGTTAACAAGTGCCCAGAATTTGCGAGAGTCCCTAACTTTTAGGGCGTCACAGAGGTCATGCCAGTGGTTCCAGTCCCAGTCGGTCCTGGCAGATGCCATCACTGCTTTGTAGTGCTTCCTAAGGGCGCGCACCTCAGCCTTACTTGACCCCTCTTTTATTGCAGCAATGAGCTCAGACTTTGCTGCCCTACAAGAGGAGGTATACCACGTGGGAGCACGAGTCTTTTTCTTCCTATTTGGCACCAGCGGGTGGAACACCTCTGCCAAATCTCTTACGAGACCCTGGTGGATGTCACCCAACTTCTTATTAAATTCCGGGGTTCTTGGAGCATTTAGCAGTGCATCCACCTCCATAAACCTTGGGATTGCCAGCCCGTATAGTTTACTAATGGCCTCTTCTGAGCTCACCAGTTTCCCCCACTTAACCCGTCGTCTGCTGGTTTTGAGGACCAGATCCCCCTCCTCTCCCCCTATGTTATCTGCCACTTTTCCCACTACAAGGGGGGGCCACTGGATATCTAAGCACAGGGCGTTATGATCGCTATCCGACCTGCTTATTACCCTAAAATCACGGACTTTAGGCCAGAGTGAAATATCCACCATGATGTAGTCTAGCCTCGACTCATGACCCCGCCTGTTAAAAGTACACGCTGAGGGCGTGTCGGAGATGGTGCGCCCATTACACGCCCTCAGTGCGTGGTTCAGGGTAAGGGACATGAGTTGTATTACAAGGGGGGACCAGGCTTTAGGATAAGGGGAGGACGATGGTGGGACCCCCCAGTAATCGTCTTCCGCCGTAAGGGCACCCTCCGACATGCCCTCCAGGGGTTCAAAGTGGCAATTGAAGTCTCCTCCAAGCACCACCTTGAGATCTCCCGGCAACTGCCCCAGGAAGGAGGAGAGGTCGTTTAGGGTGGGGGATTCGTCAGGCGCGGCAACCGGGCGAGAGTAGACATTCACAATGGCCCATGGTGGTTTGCCAGGCCATGTGAGCCGAACACACTGGATGTCCTGCGAGGACGTAGGTACCTGTTCCGCCTGACATCCAGTGTGACTCGCAACCCAGATCGCCAACCCGCCCGACGGCCTCCCCCTCCCGCCCCATTTGGCAGGGATCTCAAATGTGTCAAACCCATTCCTGGTTAGCGTGTCCCGTGCCCAAGTTTCTTGGAGGAGTAGGATGTCGCTACTGGCCAGTAGCTGGTCCCACTCCGGTGTGCCTTCCTTATTTGCAATGCCCGCTACATTCCAAGAAACAATTCTCAGTCCCTGGGCTGTAGGTAGAACACCTTGACCCTCAGTAGGGGATTGCATACAGTCAGTAGATGGGTGGATTCCTGGCACACTGGTACGAGGGCCAGCCAGCTCAACCCCACCGGTTTGAGGAATATGGCCAGTCCCAGCGTTATGAAAAGTCCCCTGTAAGCCCAAGCTAACACCGCTGCTGGGTGGAGCATGTTCTGTTGCGGGAGCCACAGTCATTCCCACCCGACTTTGCTCTTTGCCTTTAGCATTGACCAGGGGTCCAGGTTCAGCTACAGGGGTTCTGCTCTCACCCGCCCCCCTGGGAACCTCATCTTCCATCTTTCCCAAGCCTGGCAGGGTACCACTGTTATGTAGTCAGTCGACCTGGTCTAGGCAGGAGAATCTATTGTAATGTGCAAAACTTGCCTGGACGTGCGAAGGGTGGTGCCTTGGTCTGTAGCGTGAGCCATCCACAGCATAGCCCACCCTAGTCCATCCCTTCTCCCCCCTTGGCTCTGTACTGTTTGCATTTGGGTAGAAGTACGAGAGGGGGACTAATTCTATATTGGACTTATCTGGCCTGGCAAGCCAATTAGAAATATAGTTGGCTACGTGGGGGCTTTTAAAGCTTATGATGATGCAGTCCCCAGCCTTGCTCTTTGGGGTGTAACCAATCCAAGGAATTCTCCTAGCCATCAGGACCTCGCCTTTCAGGTTAGGGGGCAGCGGTCTATTGATGCTGAGCCAGCTTATCACTTTGTTTCGTAACGAGTCTTGGGGCTCCCTCATATCACCAGTCAGTTCAGGTACACCCACCATGATTACCGTGTAAGGGACCGCTTCTGGGGGCAGGTTGACCACCCTACGCCTATCACCTTGGGGGGCGGGACCACCAGTAGCGCCATTTGTAGGGATCTCGGCACCCCCAGTCTGTGGCGCTGGGAGTTGCTTCGATCTCCTTGGGGCCGGAACAGGGGGCCTGGGCGCCGAGGGCAACAGGGGGGGCGCCTGGGAATCAGGCGCCCCAGCCGTGCCCGGCAGTACCGTATTGGCCCCCTGTGTCGGTGTACCGGACCGCAAGCTATTCACCAAGGAGGTCCGGGGGACTGGAGCGGGATTGGTCATATTACTATCTGTTCCAGGGCTTTCCCTTGGGTGAGTGCTTTCCAGGGCCTTCAATCTGGACTCTATGACGTCCAGTTTGGCTGCAATGGGAGCTAATAAATCCCTCATAATGCCAGTGAGTGTGTTAACTAAGGAGTCAGTGCTGGAAGAGGTAGAAGTTGACCCACCGAAAATGAAGGGACCCGTGTACGAGGGTAAGGAAACAGGAGCTGAAGAGCCCCTACAAGTCGGCCTAGTCCCTGATAAATTAAGGTCGGGAGAGGCAGAAATGTCTATGCTGTCGGTCTGATTCAGCTCTACTATGTCCACTTTGGCCCTCTTTGCCTTCTTTGCCTTCCTAACCCTTTTCCTTTTAGGGGGGTGCTGTGCTCTACTACCCTCCACATCTGTGGGCAAGTCAGCCTGACCTGCGTCTTGTGGGACTGTTCCTCTAGTATCCTGGGTGCTAGTGTGATCAGAGATCCCGGATGACCGGGGGGAGTTCCTGTCCCTCTGCCTCAGGGGAGTTCTTAGTTGCTGAAGGACCGACTCGATCGTCTGATCAATGCTGTCCAATAGTGACATGTGAGAGGCATCCAGTGCGAGTGGTGTACTCGCCTCTGTGGAAAAGGTGTCCCCCTGATCCAGAAACACACTTTCCGGGCCCATCTCGAGGTGGGCCTCAGGGATTGACGAGCATTTACTAGCCAGGTTACTCGTCTTTGGAAAGAATTTGTCCAGAGTGCTTGTACCTTGTTGGGCAGACTTGCTTCGTGAGGATCTGGTCGCCATGCTGAAATATGTAGGGGGGGGTATAGAAGACCCGAGGCGTCAGAGGAGTGGCCCGGTCCGGTCTCTGCCGGCCTCTAACGGCCTAGAACGGCCCGCTCTTTGCCCGGTCTTCGCCCCGGTGGCCGCCCCGCGCGCGTCCCGCGATGCGCGCGGGCAAGTCCACCTATGTATGACAAGGGGGCGTGGCACTGGGAGGGGGCGCGGCGCGGCGGGAAGAGGAACCAGCTGACGATGACTCAGGGATGCTGGTCCTCGCAGTCCCGCTCGCCTGCGCCTCTCACCTCCGCTGCGGCCGGTCTCTTCAGGCGTTTTCTCCCCAAGGAAATAGAAGTTGGCTCCCAGCCAGGACAGTGGCGAGCAGGTAGGCAGAAGAATACTCCACTCGAGCGGCACCCGCGGAGCGGGGGCCGCGAGGAGTTATGTAATGGCTCAGGCAGGGGGGCGCGGCACTGGGAGGGGGCGCGGCGCGGCGGGAAGAGGAACCAGCTGACGATGACTCAGGGATGCTGGTCCTCGCAGTCCCGCTCGCCTGCGCCTCTCACCTCCGCTGCGGCCGGTCTCTTCAGGCGTTTTCTCCCCAAGGAAATAGAAGTTGGCTCCCAGCCAGGACAGTGGCGAGCAGGTAGGCAGAAGAATACTCCACTCGAGCGGCACCCGCGGAGCGGGGGCCGCGAGGAGTTATGTAATGGCTCAGGCAGGGGGGCGCGGCACTGGGAGGGGGCGCGGCGCGGCGGGAAGAGGAACCAGCTGACGATGACTCAGGGATGCTGGTCCTCGCAGTCCCGCTCGCCTGCGCCTCTCACCTCCGCTGCGGCCGGTCTCTTCAGGCGTTTTCTCCCCAAGGAAATAGAAGTTGGCTCCCAGCCAGGACAGTGGCGAGCAGGTAGGCAGAAGAATACTCCACTCGAGCGGCACCCGCGGAGCGGGGGCCGCGAGGAGTTATGTAATGGCTCAGGCAGGGGGGCGCGGCACTGGGAGGGGGCGCGGCGCGGCGGGAAGAGGAACCAGCTGACGATGACTCAGGGATGCTGGTCCTCGCAGTCCCGCTCGCCTGCGCCTCTCACCTCCGCTGCGGCCGGTCTCTTCAGGCGTTTTCTCCCCAAGGAAATAGAAGTTGGCTCCCAGCCAGGACAGTGGCGAGCAGGTAGGCAGAAGAATACTCCACTCGAGCGGCACCCGCGGAGCGGGGGCCGCGAGGAGTTATGTAATGGCTCAGGCAGGGGGGCGCGGCACTGGGAGGGGGCGCGGCGCGGCGGGAAGAGGAACCAGCTGACGATGACTCAGGGATGCTGGTCCTCGCAGTCCCGCTCGCCTGCGCCTCTCACCTCCGCTGCGGCCGGTCTCTTCAGGCGTTTTCTCCCCAAGGAAATAGAAGTTGGCTCCCAGCCAGGACAGTGGCGAGCAGGTAGGCAGAAGAATACTCCACTCGAGCGGCACCTCCTCTACCATTTATCACACATTCCTAATGTTCCTTTTTGTAAAAATCGCCCATTGTTTACACTTTATCCAGCCCCAACCGTAGATTACGGCTCAAGCCGGAGAGTACGGTCTGGGTATGGAGAGTGCGGTCCGGGTGCGGAGAGTACGCTCTGAGTGCGATGAGTGTGGAAATTCTGGCCTGAGTGTGGACATAAAGTTAGGAGTCGTAAGTGCATTCTGAGAATAACAAAAATCGTAAGTGCCTTCAGTGAATACCAAAAGTAGTAAGTTTAGGATTTTGTCTCAGATTAGTTCTGTGAATTTGCCCCCCAATGTGTATATGTCAATTGTGTAGCAGGTTGCATGAATACATGCATACTGCTTGAGTAGAAAAATTAGTGCAACAGTACTGTCGGAAAGTTTATATGAATGCTAGTGTATTGCCTGCATAATTGGATAAATGTTTGCGTAGTACCTCAGTGAATGGATAAGTGCATAGACTGTGCTTCAGGGAATTCATGACTGCATGCGTAGTGCCTGAGTGAATGGTTGAGTGCAAGAGTAGTGCCTGGCTGATTGCATGACTGCATAAGTAATGCGTGATTGATTGAATGTGTGTATAAGAAGTGCCTACTTGATTCTATGAGTGCATGGGTACTGCCTAAGTGAATGTATGAGTGCAAGACTAATATCTAGCTGCTTTGAACAGTGCAGGTGTACTGGTACAGTAAAAGGATGACTTCAAGAGTGATTCCTGGGTCATTGTATGAGTGCATGGTTAGTACCTGAGGGAATCAATGAGTGCATGGGTACTGACTGAGTAAATAATTGAGTGCAAGAGTAGTACCTGCATGATTGCGTTGCTAATGTCTGATTGATTTGATGTGTGTATAGCTAGTGCGTCCTTGATTGCATGGAACATTACCCCATTGGAACATTTAAGTCCCTTGGAAGTACTTTTATTCATGAATTGTATTCATTGCTTTTGCATTTCGCAGCATGAAGCTAAATAAGTTTTCCTAACAGGGAATCACTGTGATTGTTCCGTAGAACATTCTTTAGTTTGTAAACAAATTAAAGTACATGGAGATTTTAACATTTCGGCCCATAATATGTAATGGTTCTTTTTAAAGAAACTCCACTGCCTACTGTTATTCCCATGCTGATTGGGCTTTCGAACACCAGTTATCTTATCCTAAATAACCACCACTGCTGTGGCTTACGAGAAGGCCCACGTATATACCAACTCTTTCCCAACATGTTACATGTTGCTCCAATGTCTTTTGTCCTCCCCCACATAGGATTGTTTATAGTTTGCTATGGCCTTCCATTCCCACTTTGAAATCAGATTTCAATAACGTACACAGACTCAAAGTGCCATTGTTTCAACAAGAAGTGGCTCTCACAACAGCTCGTGAGACCTTCAAACAGCAGGTGGCTAAACCATCAAGTAACATTGAGTCACTGCTCAATACCAATCTCCCACTACATTTTGCAGAATTAATACACCAAATATTTAATGAGTCTGAAACCGAAGGCCTTCCACACTTTTTTAAAACTAGTCGACTCTGCCCTCATTATCTCTTTTCAGAATATTCTTGGAGTAAAACCGGATTTTATTCTTTCTAATTTTCCAAGCGCATTTGGCGGGTTTCCCAGGTGCTCTTGCTGGTTTGCGGAGTGCTTGTTCTGCTCCTACTACGAAGTGGCTGCCTGTCCTGTGGTTGAGCCCCATCCAGGCAAATTGAGGCTTTACCGTGAACGAATGCTGCTACTTTTTGGATGCTTGCCATTGGCAACTCTTGGCATCAGTTATAGGCTGAACTTCCGGTACATCTATTTCACCTGCATGCAACCTGTGTTCTACTGTCTCCGGTTGCCCCTTTGAGAGAGACCTGGATGTCCGCCTCTCAACTACTTCACGCGCTGACCTGGATTATGAACTGCTGGTGAGTCCATTGCTGGCTCATGACCACAACACATACTTGATGGATGTGTTTAATCATGTAATAAGAGGGAGCCAGAGTATGTGCGCTCATGCGCAGTGCCTCTTGCAGAGGAGTATCATCGAATATCACATAGGTTGCGCTGACATGCTCCTGGCTGCACGAGATTACGATGACCATGTCTGTCCTTTCGGGTTGCTCAATTGCATGGCAATCTACTTTGCTTGGAGAGGTGCGGACGACCTTTTGGAGCTGATTGCATTCCACGGTGCTTGTGATTTCTTGCATTTCGATGGATCTCCATAACGGCGCATGGGAACTCGATTTGATGGCTTTTAATTTCTACACTTTAAGAACACTGTTTTTTTAACATTTTCATATTTCTTTTTCATTCCTTGCGAACTTTCAGATATTTACTTTTTCTACGATTTCACCTTTACAAATTAGGTTTGGCTCTGCTTATGTTTGTGTTCTGTTTGCTTGGGGGCTACGCAGCTACCCAAGGATAGGGGCGACGTGGCCGTTGGGGACATTATCCACTTCAATAATTTACCATGAGCCCTGCTACCATAATCCAGCTTTTGCACACAATAACACACTTTATTTTAGCAAAATACCTTGTTCGTACTTTCACACGAGAGCTGTCTGCTGTGTTTCTTTTGAGCACCTTTCCGAACTTTAAATTCAACATTCTGGACAAAGTCGATAAACAATGTCCCTTCTTATTTTACTCTTGTCAGGCAGTAGCACCTGTATAAAACATACCAATCCAGTTGTTGTTGAACACCCGTACTGTGATACAATTGGGATACAGACAATTGGACAGAAACGTTTCCAGAGAGAACAGTGCAACAGAACCTATAATTTAGATTTACCATCTATATTCAAAGGTGTGTGGTCTGCAGACAAAGCTCAGAGATCTTCTATTATATAATAATACTTTGTTTTAGCAAGGTAAAGGGAGGTTACACAATACAGTCTTTTCTCCATTGTCTTTTTATGATGACATCTCCCTTCATCAGATATGGCCAAATTACTTAAAATAAATATTTTAAAATGTTTCATGTCTGCCTCAGATCTTTCAAGTACAAGAGTGACAGTGAAAGGGTGAGTCTTGTTACCACAATTCCTGAGAGATGTGGAAGTGTTGTGTTTTGGGTTGTCTAATCACTTGTTGCTCTGTAAGGGATTAGAAGAGCAAATGAGACAATATAGCAAGTTGGTCCGAGGGCACTCAGCTAGTAGGATGACTCAGTCCCTACCTACTAAGGTCCCATAATCGTACACATAGTTGTCACTTTAGGCTGAATTCCTGCAAACACAAGGAGATGATGGACGGTGCTCTGAAACTTTTCAGACACTCACCCCCAGTCACAGATCTGTGTTAAATCCATCATCATTCTTTAGCTCACATCGCCACCTCAGTTCAGACCCAGCTATATGCAAATCAGTCTTGACCCTGTGCCTCATGGAAACAGTCCAGCCCAAACTGCCAAGCCAGTTGTTCGAACTGGAAACAAGCATCCTGCAACTGGTTTCTGGGTGACATCCTTCATCAGCCAGGCTAGCTTGAATCCAGTGGCAAAGTGAGCAAGGAACCCACATCTGGGAATACCCTGCCAACTTAGGGCAAACAAAGCAAACACAAAGAGATGATGGACGGAGTGCTGAAACTTTTCAGACACTCACCCCCAGTCACAGATCTGGGTTAAATCCATCATCATTCTTTAGCTCACTTCGCCACCTCTTGACTCTGTGCCTCATGGGAACAGTCCAGCCCGAACTGCCAAGCCAGGTCTTCCCTGAACCGGAAACAAGCATCCTTGGACCGGTTTATGGGTAACACCCTTCATCAGCCAGGCTAGCTTGAATCCAGTGGCAAAGTGAGCAAGGTTCCCACGTCTGGGCATACCCTGCCAACTTAGGGCAAACAAAGCAAACACAAGGAGATGATGGACGGAGCGCTGAAACTTTTCAGACACTCACCCCAGTCACATATCTGGGTTGAATCCATCATCCTTCTTTAGCTCACTTCACCACCTCAGTTCAGACCCAGCTATATGCAAATCAGTCTTGACCCTGTGCCTTATGGGAACAGTCCAGCCCGAACTGCCAAGCCCGGTCTTCCCTGAACTGGATACAAGCATCCTGAGACCGGTTTATGGGTAACACCCTTCATCAGCCAGGCTAGCTTGAATCCAGTGGCAAAGTGAGCAAGGAACCCACGTCTGGGCATACCCTGCCAACTTAGGGCAAACAAAGCAAACACAAGGAGATGATGGATGGAGTGCTGAATCTTTTCAGACGCTCACCCCCAGTCACAGATCTGGGTTAAATCCATCATCATTCTTTAGCTCACTTCGCCACCTCATTTCAGACCCAGCTATATGCAAATCAGTCTTGACCCTGTGCCTCATGTGAACAGTCCAGCCCCAACTGCCAAGCCAGGTCTTCCATGTACCGGAAACAAGCCTCCTCAGTCTGGTTTCTGGGTAACATCCTTTATCAGCCAGGCTAACTTGAATCCAGTGGCAAAGTGAGCAAGGAACCCACGTCTGGGCATACCCTGCGAACTTATGGCAGACAAAGCAAACACAAGGAGATGATGGACAAAGCGCTGAAACTTTTCAGGCACTCACCCCCAGTCACAGATCTGGGTTAAATCCATCATCATTCTTCAGCTCACTTCGCCACCTCAGTTCAGACCCAGCTATATGCAAATCGGTCTTGACCCTGTGCCTCATGGGAACAGTCCAGCCCGAACTGCCAAGCCAGGTCTTCCCTGAACCGGAAACAAGCATCCTAGGACTGGTTTCTGGGTAACACCATTCATCAGCCAGGCTAGCTTGAATCCAGTGGCAAAGTGAGCAAGGGACCCACATCTGGGCATACCCTGCCAACTTAGGGCAAACAAAGCAAACACAAGAGATGATGGACGGAGCGCTTAAACTTTTAAGACACTCTCCACGAGTCACAGATCTGGGTTAAATCCATCATCATTCTTTAGCTCACTTCGCCACCTCAGTTCAGACCCAGCTATATGCACATCAGTCTTCACCCTGGGCCTCATGGGAACAGTCCAGCCTGAACTGCCAAGCCAGGTCTTCCCTGAACCGGAAACAAGCATCATGGGACCGGTTTCTGGGTAACACCCTTCATCAGCCAGGCTAGCTTGAATCCAGTGACAAAGTGAGCAAGGGACCCACGTCTGGGCATACTCTGCCAACTTAGGGCAAACAAAGCAAACACAATGAGATGATGGACGGAGAGCTGAAACTTTTCAGACACTCACCCCCAGTCACAGATCTGGGTTAAATCCATCAAAATTCTTTAGCTCACTTCGCCACCTCAGTTCAGACCCAGCGTCTGCAAATCAGTCTTGACCCTGGGTCTCATGGGAACAGTCCCGCCCGAACTGCCAAGCCAGGTCTTCCCTGAACCGGAAACAATAATCCTGGGACCGGTTTCTGGGTAACACTCTTCATCAGCCAGGCTAGCTTGAATCCAATGACAAAGTGAGCAAGGGACCAACGTCTGGGCATACCCTGACAATTTATGGCAAACAAAGCAAACACAAGGAGATAATGGTCGGAGCGCTGAAACTTTTTAGACATTCACCCCCAGTCACAGATCTGGGTTAAATCCATCATCATTCTTTAGCTCACTTCGCCACCTCAGTTCAGACCCAGCTATATGCAAATCAGTCTTGACCCTGTGCCTCATAGTCGACTCTGCCCTCATTATCTCTTTTCAGAATATTCTTGGAGTAAAACCGGATTTTATTCTTTCTAATTTTCCAAGCGCATTTGGCGGGTTTCCCAGGTGCTCTTGCTGGTTTGCGGAGTGCTTGTTCTGCTCCTACTACGAAGTGGCTGCCTGTCCTGTGGTTGAGCCCCATCCAGGCAAATTGAGGCTTTACCGTGAACGAATGCTGCTACTTTTTGGATGCTTGCCATTGGCAACTCTTGGCATCAGTTATAGGCTGAACTTCCGGTACATCTATTTCACCTGCATGCAACCTGTGTTCTACTGTCTCCGGTTGCCCTTTGAGAGAGACCTGGATGTCCGCCTCTCGACTACTTCACGCACTGACCTGGATTATGAACTGCTGGTGAGTCCATTGCTGGCTCATGACCACAACACATACTTGATGGATGTGTTTAATCATGTAATAAGAGGGAGCCAGAGTATGTGCGCTCATGCGCAGTGCCTCTTGCAGAGGAGTATCATCGAATATCACATAGGTTGCGCTGACATGCTCCTGGCTGCACGAGATTACGATGACCATGTCTGTCCTTTCGGGTTGCTCAATTGCATGGCAATCTACTTTGCTTGGAGAGGTGCGGACGACCTTTTGGAGCTGATTGCATTCCACGGTGCTTGTGATTTCTTGCATTTCGATGGATCTCCATAACGGCGCATGGGAACTCGATTTGATGGCTTTTAATTTCTACACTTCAAGAACACTGTTTTTTTAACATTTTCATATTTCTTTTTCATTCCTTGCGAACTTTCAGATATTTACTTTTTCTACGATTTCACCTTTACAAATTAGGTTTGGCTCTGCTTATGTTTGTGTTCTGTTTGCTTGGGGGCTACGCAGCTACCCAAGGATAGGGGCGACGTGGCCGTTGGGGACATTATCCACTTCAATAATTTACCATGAGCCCTGCTACCATAATCCAGCTTTTGCACACAATAACACACTTTATTTTAGCAAAATACCTTGTTCGTACTTTCACACGAGAGCTGTCTGCTGTGTTTCTTTTGAGCACCTTTCCGAACTTTAAATTCAACATTCTGGACAAAGTCGATAAACAATGTCCCTTCTTATTTTACTCTTGTCAGGCAGTAGCACCTGTATAAAACATACCAATCCAGTTGTTGTTGAACACCCGTACTGTGATACAATTGGGATACAGACAATTGGACAGAAACGTTTCCAGAGAGAACAGTGCAACAGAACCTATAATTTAGATTTACCATCTATATTCAAAGGTGTGTGGTCTGCAGACAAAGCTCAGAGATCTTCTATTATATAATAATACTTTGTTTTAGCAAGGTAAAGGGAGGTTACATAATACAGTCTTTTCTCCATTGTCTTTTTATGATGACATCTCCCTTCATCAGATATGGCCAAATTACTTAAAATAAATATTTTAAAATGTTTCATGTCTGCCTCAGATCTTTCAAGTACAAGAGTGACAGTGAAAGGGTGAGTCTTGTTACCACAATTCCTGAGAGATGTGGAAGTGTTGTGTTTTGGGTTGTCTAATCACTTGTTGCTCTGTAAGGGATTAGAAGAGCAAATGAGACAATATAGCAAGTTGGTCCGAGGGCACTCAGCTAGTAGGATGACTCAGTCCCTACCTACTAAGGTCCCATAATCGTACACATAGTTGTCACTTTAGGCTGAATTCCTGCAAACACAAGGAGATGATGGACGGTGCTCTGAAACTTTTCAGACACTCACCCCCAGTCACAGATCTGTGTTAAATCCATCATCATTCTTTAGCTCACATCGCCACCTCAGTTCAGACCCAGCTATATGCAAATCAGTCTTGACCCTGTGCCTCATGGAAACAGTCCAGCCCAAACTGCCAAGCCAGTTGTTCGAACTGGAAACAAGCATCCTGCAACTGGTTTCTGGGTGACATCCTTCATCAGCCAGGCTAGCTTGAATCCAGTGGCAAAGTGAGCAAGGAACCCACATCTGGGAATACCCTGCCAACTTAGGGCAAACAAAGCAAACACAAAGAGATGATGGACGGAGTGCTGAAACTTTTCAGACACTCACCCCCAGTCACAGATCTGGGTTAAATCCATCATCATTCTTTAGCTCACTTCGCCACCTCTTGACTCTGTGCCTCATGGGAACAGTCCAGCCCGAACTGCCAAGCCAGGTCTTCCCTGAACCGGAAACAAGCATCCTTGGACCGGTTTATGGGTAACACCCTTCATCAGCCAGGCTAGCTTGAATCCAGTGGCAAAGTGAGCAAGGTTCCCACGTCTGGGCAAACCCTGCCAACTTTGGGCAAACAAAGCAAACACAAGGAGATGATGGACGGAGCGCTGAAACTTTTCAGACACTCACCCCAGTCACATATCTGGGTTGAATCCATCATCATTCTTTAGCTCACTTCACCACCTCAGTTCAGACCCAGCTATATGCAAATCAGTCTTGACCCTGTGCCTTATGGGAACAGTCCAGCCCGAACTGCCAAGCCCGGTCTTCCCTGAACTGGATACAAGCATCCTGAGACCGGTTTATGGGTAACACCCTTCATCAGCCAGGCTAGCTTGAATCCAGTGGCAAAGTGAGCAAGGGACCCACGTCTGGGCATACCCTGCCAACTTAGGTGAAACAAAGCAAACACAAGGAGATGATGGATGGAGTGCTGAATCTTTTCAGACGCTCACCCCCAGTCACAGATCTGGGTTAAATCCATCATCATTCTTTAGCTCACTTCGCCACCTCATTTCAGACCCAGCTATATGCAAATCAGTCTTGACCCTGTGCCTCATGGGAACAGTCCAGCCCCAACTGCCAAGCCAGGTCTTCCAAGTACCGGAAACAAGCCTCCTCAGTCTGGTTTCTGGGTAACATCCTTTATCAGCCAGGCTAACTTGAATCCAGTGGCAAAGTGAGCAAGGAACCCACGTCTGGGCATACCCTGCGAACTTATGGCAGACAAAGCAAACACAAGGAGATGATGGACTAAGGTCCCTTAATCGTACACATAGTTGTCTCTTTAGGCTGAATTCCTGCAAACACAAGGAGATGCTGGACGGTGCTCTGAAACTTTTCAGACACTCACCCCAAGTCACAGATCTGTGTTAAATCCATCATCATTCTTTAGCTCACATCGCCACCTCAGTTCAGACCCAGCTATATGCAAATCAGTCTTGACCCTGTGCCTCATGGAACCAGTCCAGCCCAAACTGCCAAGCCAGGTGTTCGAACTGGAAACAAGCATCCTGCAACTGGTTTCTGGGTGACATCCTTCATCAGCCAGGCTAGCTTGAATCCAGTGGCAAAGTGAGCAAGGAACCCACGTCTGGGCATACCCTGCCAACTTAGGGCAAACAAAGCAAACACAAGGAGATGATGGATGGAGTGCTGAATCTTTTCAGACGCTCACCCCCAGTCACAGATCTGGGTTAAATCCATCATCATTCTTTAGCTCACTTCGCCACCTCATTTCAGACCCAGCTATATGCAAATCAGTCTTGACCCTGTGCCTCATGGGAACAGTCCAGCCCCAACTGCCAAGCCAGGTCTTCCATGTACCGGAAACAAGCCTCCTCAGTCTGGTTTCTGGGTAACATCCTTTATCAGCCAGGCTAACTTGAATCCAGTGGCAAAGTGAGCAAGGAACCCACGTCTGGGCATACCCTGCGAACTTATGGCAGACAAAGCAAACACAAGGAGATGATGGACAAAGCGCTGAAACTTTTCAGACACTCACCCCCAGTCACAGATCTGGGTTAAATCCATCATCATTCTTCAGCTCACTTCGCCACCTCAGTTCAGACCCAGCTATATGCAAATCGGTCTTGACCCTGTGCCTCATGGGAACAGTCCAGCCCGAACTGCCAAGCCAGGTCTTCCCTGAACCGGAAACAAGCATCCTAGGACTGGTTTCTGGGTAACACCATTCATCAGCCAGGCTAGCTTGAATCCAGTGGCAAAGTGAGCAAGGGACCCACATCTGGGCATACCCAGCCAACTTAGGGCAAACAAAGCAAACACAAGAGATGATGGACGGAGCGCTGAAACTTTTAAGACACTCTCCACGAGTCACAGATCTGGGTTAAATCCATCATCATTCTTTAGCTCACTTCGCCACCTCAGTTCAGACCCAGCTATATGCACATCAGTCTTCACCCTGGGCCTCATGGGAACAGTCCAGCCTGAACTGCCAAGCCAGGTCTTCCCTGAACCGGAAACAAGCATCATGGGACCGGTTTCTGGGTAACACCCTTCATCAGCCAGGCTAGCTTGAATCCAGTGACAAAGTGAGCAAGGGACCCACGTCTGGGCATACTCTGCCAACTTAGGGCAAACAAAGCAAACACAATGAGATGATGGACGGAGAGCTGAAACTTTTCAGACACTCACCCCCAGTCACAGATCTGGGTTAAATCCATCAAAATTCTTTAGCTCACTTCGCCACCTCAGTTCAGACCCAGCGTCTGCAAATCAGTCTTGACCCTGGGTCTCATGGGAACAGTCCCGCCCGAACTGCCAAGCCAGGTCTTCCCTGAACCGGAAACAATAATCCTGGGACCGGTTTCTGGGTAACACTCTTCATCAGCCAGGCTAGCTTGAATCCAATGACAAAGTGAGCAAGGGACCAACGTCTGGGCATACCCTGACAATTTATGGCAAACAAAGCAAACACAAGGAGATAATGGTCGGAGCGCTGAAACTTTTTAGACATTCACCCCCAGTCACAGATCTGGGTTAAATCCATCATCATTCTTTAGCTCACTTCGCCACCTCAGTTCAGACCCAGCTATATGCAAATCAGTCTTGACCCTGTGCCTCATAGTCGACTCTGCCCTCATTATCTCTTTTCAGAATATTCTTGGAGTAAAACCGGATTTTATTCTTTCTAATTTTCCAAGCGCATTTGGCGGGTTTCCCAGGTGCTCTTGCTGGTTTGCGGAGTGCTTGTTCTGCTCCTACTACGAAGTGGCTGCCTGTCCTGTGGTTGAGCCCCATCCAGGCAAATTGAGGCTTTACCGTGAACGAATGCTGCTACTTTTTGGATGCTTGCCATTGGCAACTCTTGGCATCAGTTATAGGCTGAACTTCCGGTACATCTATTTCACCTGCATGCAACCTGTGTTCTACTGTCTCCGGTTGCCCTTTGAGAGAGACCTGGATGTCCGCCTCTCGACTACTTCACGCACTGACCTGGATTATGAACTGCTGGTGAGTCCATTGCTGGCTCATGACCACAACACATACTTGATGGATGTGTTTAATCATGTAATAAGAGGGAGCCAGAGTATGTGCGCTCATGCGCAGTGCCTCTTGCAGAGGAGTATCATCGAATATCACATAGGTTGCGCTGACATGCTCCTGGCTGCACGAGATTACGATGACCATGTCTGTCCTTTCGGGTTGCTCAATTGCATGGCAAACTACTTTGCTTGGAGAGGTGCGGACGACCTTTTGGAGCTGATTGCATTCCACGGTGCTTGTGATTTCTTGCATTTCGATGGATCTCCATAACGGCGCATGGGAACTCGATTTGATGGCTTTTAATTTCTACACTTCAAGAACACTGTTTTTTTAACATTTTCATATTTCTTTTTCATTCCTTGCGAACTTTCAGATATTTACTTTTTCTACGATTTCACCTTTACAAATTAGGTTTGGCTCTGCTTATGTTTGTGTTCTGTTTGCTTGGGGGCTACGCAGCTACCCAAGGATAGGGGCGACGTGGCCGTTGGGGACATTATCCACTTCAATAATTTACCATGAGCCCTGCTACCATAATCCAGCTTTTGCACACAATAACACACTTTATTTTAGCAAAATACCTTGTTCGTACTTTCACACGAGAGCTGTCTGCTGTGTTTCTTTTGAGCACCTTTCCGAACTTTAAATTCAACATTCTGGACAAAGTCGATAAACAATGTCCCTTCTTATTTTACTCTTGTCAGGCAGTAGCACCTGTATAAAACATACCAATCCAGTTGTTGTTGAACACCCGTACTGTGATACAATTGGGATACAGACAATTGGACAGAAACGTTTCCAGAGAGAACAGTGCAACAGAACCTATAATTTAGATTTACCATCTATATTCAAAGGTGTGTGGTCTGCAGACAAAGCTCAGAGATCTTCTATTATATAATAATACTTTGTTTTAGCAAGGTAAAGGGAGGTTACACAATACAGTCTTTTCTCCATTGTCTTTTTATGATGACATCTCCCTTCATCAGATATGGCCAAATTACTTAAAATAAATATTTTAAAATGTTTCATGTCTGCCTCAGATCTTTCAAGTACAAGAGTGACAGTGAAAGGGTGAGTCTTGTTACCACAATTCCTGAGAGATGTGGAAGTGTTGTGTTTTGGGTTGTCTAATCACTTGTTGCTCTGTAAGGGATTAGAAGAGCAAATGAGACAATATAGCAAGTTGGTCCGAGGGCACTCAGCTAGTAGGATGACTCAGTCCCTACCTACTAAGGTCCCATAATCGTACACATAGTTGTCACTTTAGGCTGAATTCCTGCAAACACAAGGAGATGATGGACGGTGCTCTGAAACTTTTCAGACACTCACCCCCAGTCACAGATCTGTGTTAAATCCATCATCATTCTTTAGCTCACATCGCCACCTCAGTTCAGACCCAGCTATATGCAAATCAGTCTTGACCCTGTGCCTCATGGAAACAGTCCAGCCCAAACTGCCAAGCCAGGTGTTCGAACTGGAAACAAGCATCCTGCAACTGGTTTCTGGGTGACATCCTTCATCAGCCAGGCTAGCTTGAATCCAGTGGCAAAGTGAGCAAGGAACCCACATCTGGGAATACCCTGCCAACTTAGGGCAAACAAAGCAAACACAAAGAGATGATGGACGGAGTGCTGAAACTTTTCAGACACTCACCCCCAGTCACAGATCTGGGTTAAATCCATCATCATTCTTTAGCTCACTTCGCCACCTCTTGACTCTGTGCCTCATGGGAACAGTCCAGCCCGAACTGCCAAGCCAGGTCTTCCCTGAACCGGAAACAAGCATCCTTGGACCGGTTTTTGGGTAACACCCTTCATCAGCCAGGCTAGCTTGAATCCAGTGGCAAAGTGAGCAAGGTTCCCACGTCTGGGCATACCCTGCCAACTTAGGGCAAACAAAGCAAACACAAGGAGATGATGGACGGAGCGCTGAAACTTTTCAGACACTCACCCCAGTCACATATCTGGGTTGAATCCATCATCATTCTTTAGCTCACTTCACCACCTCAGTTCAGACCCAGCTATATGCAAATCAGTCTTGACCCTGTGCCTTATGGGAACAGTCCAGCCCGAACTGCCAAGCCCGGTCTTCCCTGAACTGGATACAAGCATCCTGAGACCGGTTTATGGGTAACACCCTTCATCAGCCAGGCTAGCTTGAATCCAGTGGCAAAGTGAGCAAGGGACCCACGTCTGGGCATACCCTGCCAACTTAGGTGAAACAAAGCAAACACAAGGAGATGATGGATGGAGTGCTGAATCTTTTCAGACGCTCACCCCCAGTCACAGATCTGGGTTAAATCCATCATCATTCTTTAGCTCACTTCGCCACCTCATTTCAGACCCAGCTATATGCAAATCAGTCTTGACCCTGTGCCTCATGGGAACAGTCCAGCCCCAACTGCCAAGCCAGGTCTTCCAAGTACCGGAAACAAGCCTCCTCAGTCTGGTTTCTGGGTAACATCCTTTATCAGCCAGGCTAACTTGAATCCAGTGGCAAAGTGAGCAAGGAACCCACGTCTGGGCATACCCTGCGAACTTATGGCAGACAAAGCAAACACAAGGAGATGATGGACTAAGGTCCCTTAATCGTACACATAGTTGTCTCTTTAGGCTGAATTCCTGCAAACACAAGGAGATGCTGGACGGTGCTCTGAAACTTTTCAGACACTCACCCCAAGTCACAGATCTGTGTTAAATCCATCATCATTCTTTAGCTCACATCGCCACCTCAGTTCAGACCCAGCTATATGCAAATCAGTCTTGACCCTGTGCCTCATGGAACCAGTCCAGCCCAAACTGCCAAGCCAGGTGTTCGAACTGGAAACAAGCATCCTGCAACTGGTTTCTGGGTGACATCCTTCATCAGCCAGGCTAGCTTGAATCCAGTGGCAAAGTGAGCAAGGAACCCACGTCTGGGCATACCCTGCCAACTTAGGGCAAACAAAGCAAACACAAGGAGATGATGGATGGAGTGCTGAATCTTTTCAGACGCTCACCCCCAGTCACAGATCTGGGTTAAATCCATCATCATTCTTTAGCTCACTTCGCCACCTCATTTCAGACCCAGCTATATGCAAATCAGTCTTGACCCTGTGCCTCATGGGAACAGTCCAGCCCCAACTGCCAAGCCAGGTCTTCCATGTACCGGAAACAAGCCTCCTCAGTCTGGTTTCTGGGTAACATCCTTTATCAGCCAGGCTAACTTGAATCCAGTGGCAAAGTGAGCAAGGAACCCACGTCTGGGCATACCCTGCGAACTTATGGCAGACAAAGCAAACACAAGGAGATGATGGACAAAGCGCTGACACTTTTCAGACACTCACCCCCAGTCACAGATCTGGGTTAAATCCATCATCATTCTTCAGCTCACTTCACCACCTCAGTTCAGACCCAGCTATATGCAAATCGGTCTTGACCCTGTGCCTCATGGGAACAGTCCAGCCCGAACTGCCAAGCCAGGTCTTCCCTGAACCGGAAACAAGCATCCTAGGACTGGTTTCTGGGTAACACCGTTCATCAGCCAGGCTAGCTTGAATCCAGTGGCAAAGTGAGCAAGGGACCCACATCTGGGCATACCCTGCCAACTTAGGGCAAACAAAGCAAACACAAGAGATGATGGACAGAGCGCTGAAACTTTTAAGACACTCTCCCCGAGTCACAGATCTGGGTTAAATCCATCATCATTCTTTAGCTCACTTCGCCACCTCAGTTCAGACCCAGCTATATGCACATCAGTCTTCACCCTGGGCCTCATGGGAACAGTCCAGCCTGAACTGCCAAGCCAGGTCTTCCCTGAACCGGAAACAAGCATCATGGGACCGGTTTCTGGGTAACACCCTTCATCAGCCAGGCTAGCTTGAATCCAGTGACAAAGTGAGCAAGGGACCCACGTCTGGGCATATTCTGCCAACTTAGGGCAAACAAAGCAAACACAATGAGATGATGGACGGAGAGCTGAAACTTTTCAGACACTCACCCCCAGTCACAGATCTGGGTTAAATCCATCATAATTCTTTAGCTCACTTCGCCATCTCAGTTCAGACCCAGCTATATGCAAATCAGTCTTGACCCTGGGTCTCATGGGAACTATACAGCCCGAACTGCCAAGCCAGGTCTTCCCTGAACCGGAAACAATAATCCTGGGACCGGTTTCTGGGTAACACTCTTCATCAGCCAGGCTAGCTTGAATCCAATGGCAAAGTGAGCAAGGGACCCACGTCTGGGCATACCCTGCCAACTTAGGGCCAATAAAGCAAACACAAGGAGATGATGGACGGAGTGCTGAAACTTTTCAGACACTCACCCCCAGTCACAGATCTGGGTTAAATCCATCATCATTCTTTAGCTCACTTCGCCACCTCAGTTCAGACCCAGCTATATGCAAATCAGTCTTGACTCTGTGCCTCATGGGAACAGTCCAGCCCGAACTGCTAAGCCAGGTCTTCCCTGAACTGGAAACAAGCATTCTTGGACCGGTTTTTGGGTAACAGCCTTCATCAGCCAGGCTAGCTTGAATCCAGTGGCAAAGTGAGCAAGGGTACCACGTCTGGGCATACCCTGCCAACTTAGGGCAAACAAAGCAAACACAAGGAGATGATGGACGGAGCGCTGAAACTTTTCAGACGCTCACCCCACTCACATATCTGGGTTAAATCCATCATAATTCTTTAGCTCACTTCACCACCTCAGTTCAGACCCAGCTATATGCAAATAAGTCTTGACCCTGTGCCTTATGGGAACAGTCCAGCCCGAAATGCCAAGCCAGGTCTTCCCTGAACCAGATACAAGCATCCTGGGACCGGTTTCTGGGTAACACCCTTCATCAGCCAGGCTAGCTTGAATCCAGTGGCAAAGTGAGCAAGGGACCCACGTCTGGGCATACTCTGCCAACGTAGGGCAAACAAAGCAAACACAAGGAGATGAGGGATGGAGTGCTGAATCTTTTCAGACGCTCACCCCCAGTCACAGATCTGGGTTAAATCCATCATCATTCTTTAGCTCACTTCGCCACCTCATTTCTGACCCAGCTATATGCAAATCAGTCTTGACCCTGTGCCTCATGGGAACAGTCCATCCCCAACTGCCAAGCCAGGTCTTCCATGAACCGGAAACAAGCCTCCTCAGTCTGGTTTCTGGGTAACACCCTTTATCAGCCAGGCTAACTTGAATCCAGTGGCAAAGTGAGCAAGGAACCCACGTCTGGGCATACCCTGCAAACTTATGGCAGACAAAGCAAACACAAGGAGATGATGTACATAGCACTGAAACTTTTCAGACACTCACCCCCAGTCACAGATCTGGGTTAAATCCATCATCATTCTTCAGCTCACTTTGCCACCTCAGTTCAGACCCAGCTATATGCAAATCAGTCTTGACCCTGTGCCTCATGGGAACAGTCCAGCCCGAACTGCCAAGCCAGGTCTTCCCTGAACCGGAAACAAGCATCCTGGGACTGGTTTCTGGGTTACACCATTCATTAGCCAGGCTAGCTTGAATCCAGTGGCAAAGTGAGCAAGGGACCCACGTCTGGGCATACCATGCCAACTTAGGGCAAACAAAGCAAACACAATTAGATGATGGACGGAGCGCTGAAACTTTTAAGACACTCTCCCCAAGTCACAGATCTGGGTTAAATCCATCATCATTCTTTAGCTCACTTCGCCACCTCAGTTCAGACCCAGCTATATGCACATCAGTCTTGACCCTGTGCCTCATGGGAACAGTCCAGCCTGAACTGCCAAGCCAGTTCTTCCCTGAACTGGAAACAAGCATCATGGGACCGGTTTCTGGGTAACACCCTTCATCAGCCAGGCTAGCTTGAATCCAGTGACAAAGTGAGCAAGGGACCCACGTCTGGGCATACTCTGCCAACTTAGGGCAAACAAAGCAAACACAATGAGATGATGGACGGAGAGCTGAAACTTTTCAGACACTCACCCCCAGTCACAGATCTGGGTTAAATCCATCAAAATTCTTTAGCTCACTTCGCCACCTCAGTTCAGACCCAGCGTCTGCAAATCAGTCTTGACCCTGGGTCTCATGGGAACAGTCCAGCCCGAACTGCCAAGCCAGGTCTTCCCTGAACCGGAAACAATAATCCTGGGACCGGTTTCTGGGTAACACTCTTCATCAGCCAGGCTAGCTTGAATCCAATGGCAAAGTGAGCAAGGGACCAACGTCTGGGCATACCCTGACAATTTATGGCAAACAAAGCAAACACAAGGAGATAATGGTCGGAGCGCTGAAACTTTTTAGACATTCACCCCCAGTCACAGATCTGGGTTAAATCCATCATCATTCTTAAGCTCACTTCGCCACCTCAGTTCAGACCCAGCTATATGCAAATCAGTCTTGACCCTGTGCCTCATGGGAACAGTCCAGCCCGAACTGCCAAGCCAGGTCTTCTCTGAACCGGATACAAGCAATTAGGGACCGGTTTCTGGGTAACATCCTTCATCAGTCAGGATCGCTTGAATCCAGTGGCAAAGTGAGCAAGGGACCCACGTCTGGGCATACCCTGCCAACTTAGAGCAAACAAAGCAAACACAAGGAGATGATGGACAGATCCATCATCATTCTTTAGCTTAGTTCACCACCCTGCAACAGCCTCAGTGAATGGATTACTCCATGGGTAGTGCCTGAGTGAATGGATGAGTACATGAGTAGTGCCTGGGTGATAGTATGTGTGCATGGGTAGTCCATTGGTGCTTGCATAAGGTACTGTCTGGGTGATACCATGAGGGCATAGGTTGTACCTGTGTAAAATTAAAAATGCAAGGATAATACCTGGGTTATCCTATTAATGCTAAGGTTGTGCTACAGAGGTCACAGGTAGTGTTGTGAAAAATAATGACTATCTGGCTGAAGACATCAGCAACATGACCAAAGTTATCAAATTGTATAAAGGATCAACAATACTTTTTATTACAAATAAATAATACATAAATAAACTTCAAACATTGTTTCATGTTATCATGCATATTATCTTATGTATTCTTACCTTTTTAGGTAATTTAGAAACATGACTCTGTTGAACTATTTTCGAGTAGTATTGTGCTAAACAGGATTAAAACTATTTTCAAAGTTCACCACTACCTACTATAAAGAAGAAAAAAACTGTTATGTAATGTAATGTATTACAGAAATTACACTATCATATTTTGAAAAGGAAAACATAATTTTAGAATTACATAACTTTTTCAGTTTCTCTTTTTTGCTGTTCTCAGATTCCACTTAACTTCACCATATACAGTAATTTCAATGTAGTATCATCATGGAACAGCGGGGAACAAAACAATCAACTAGATTGTAGAAAAAAGAAACAAATCAGCGTAGAGCATTATTTTAATGTGTAGCAATGTGTTTTCCCAACTACAGTATCTTTATTACATCTTTGTTTTTTTTCCTTTTTTATCCTCATTCGCCTCTTTAAACCCCATTCCATTTACATCCTTCTTGTACAGTACGTCTATTATTTATCTCATGGCCATTCCAAAATGTACATTCTCATTTACATCTGGTACAATCTACACAACAAATACATAAACTAGTTGCTTTACAACATAGCTTTTCCAAATGCAATACCAATTAGCATAAATAATACTCCAAACACTAATTAGAAATCGTAATTCTTTGCAGTGCTGCCTACTTTCTGTTCACATCTTCCCAATAGGCTGAATGATGTATTCAAAACTTTGGCTTCAAAATATCCAACATGAATTTATTAATTTGTGGTCACATCTTCCCGAGAGGTTGAATGATATAATCAAAACTTTGGCTGCAAAAATATCTAATAAGAATGTGGTCATTCGTAAGGCAATCTAGCTTTTAATTCCAGTGGGCCTCATCGCAATGTGTCCATCTTTTATTACACTTTAAATACACAGTACAGTGTCCAGATGTGGTAGTAGGTCCAGCATGGAAAGTAATAGCCACTGTTGTAAAAGTTCTAAAAGAAATAGATATTTGACTTGCAACAAAAATTTAAATTTTACTTTCCAGTTTTCTTCCATTTCCTTTACAACGTTGTAGCATTAAAATGGGATTGTTTCCATATCTTTCTATATGTAACATAGACAACATCTTTGACTTACAATGTGAACATTTCATATCATGATTTTACTAATTTGTAAAAAGGTGCTGATTTGCAGTCTGGTATCGTCAAGTACATGAATCGTTCTGTTTGTATTTCAGTGCTGGAAGTAAATGAACACTGTTCACATTTATGATTCCATCTGTAACTTACGCCAAATACGTTTTTGTGATAAAGATCTTAAAAATAAAACACAACATTCAAAATGACATTAGCATAACAGTTGATACCTGAACTATGTTCTAACTGGTATCCTACAATGTCATCAACAGTTTCCATTTTCTGTTTCTTTACACCTTCAACTCTCTCTTAATTTATTTTTTTGAAACCTCACTTGAATCTTTGACATATTGCTGTTTTGGACACACTACAAGTTTCTCATATATATGGGATATTCACATAAATCCGGTGTATAAAGTCTTCTTAAATGATTATACTCTATAAACACATTTTACATCAGCACTAACCTTTTTCTCATTTATATCAATCAAATACAAACCAGACAATGTTCTTACTCAAGATAATGCAGCGTATGCTCTTTGAGTACTGTACTTCCAATATTTACCAAAGCACTGTCTATACTCAAACCTTGAGATTCATGAATAGTTACTCCATATGCTAAAGACAGAGGAAACTGTTTTCTGAGAACATACACATCTTTTACAAGCAAAAAACATACAACACACTGCCCAATCTGTCTTACCTCTTTAATCTGATCAAATTTTATTTTCAAAAATTCTATTCCATCTCTGTTCTGAAACTTTCCAAAATCAACAACTTTTCACATTGTTCCATATTCTAACTCTTCTTCTACATTCAAATTAAGCCATAAAATTACCAGACAGTTTATACATACATGTAAAGTTTTTCTAAGGCTGCAGGTTTAGATATAGACTTTTCCAAAGAGTGCAATTTAGTCTGTAGTTTCTCTGTAAGAAGAATAATCACTCCCTGGTGTTCAATTTTATCAATAGCTTCAATTTAAACTATTTCTTGTTTTTCCAGTTTCAAAAGCTCTTGATCGAATGTAGAACACTCTTGCAGTGTAGGCATTAGGCAAACTAAAGACTTCTTTTCTCCAATCTTCTGGTATATTACTTCAGCAGCTCAGTTTTCTTTTGTAAACAAGTTCCTTAGTAGCCGACTTTCTAAAGCTTGTTTACCATGTTTCGTCAAGACACCATTTCTTATATCTTTATGAAAATTTCCATAATTTTCTTCACTTGCTTATCGCATATTCTTTATAAGTTCTTTATATTTAAAATGTAACCAAATGTTCACATTTTCAATACTTCTCAAAGTTTTTCAAGTGTCTTCATGCACAAGTGTTTTAAAAACTGGTTGTCCTTTTTCAGGAGTTAGTTGTAGTAGATATCCAAATACAATTAAATGTTTTCCTCTAAACAGCACATTGTATTCTGTGTTTAAATCTGTTGCATTCCCAAGTGTGCATACGTTTGAGACCATGCTCACCTCATCAATGATTAAAAGTGTCATTGTGGAAAGGACACTGTACCTGCCGTAGCTAAGCGACATCTTCGCGCGGGGAGGGGTCAGTCTAACATGGATGATGCCTTGTTCCCTCTCCATAGGACTTCTTCTCTATCTCTCCCACTGCAGGGTTGCCGAAACCAGAAACCGGAAGATCGACACCCGGATGCAGTTCAACCTGAACCCGGAAGTCCCGCCCCCGGCTACCTCCCGGAAGGTATAAAATCCAACGAACCTCAACAATGGGCGTTCCAACCCGCGGACTTGTGGCAGGAGGCAGCAAGGAAGGAACCGGAGCTGAGAGCGAGAGACGAGGAGCCGGAGCTCCAACCGAAAGACGTGGAGGAGGACGCCGACGGCGACGTGTGGTCTGAGGACTGGTGGAGTCCTCAGGAGGTTGCTGGAGAGCGGCCGCAACTCACCAGGGAGTTGCGGCGGGCCACGTGAGTAACCGTCATCCATCTCCGTGTGCCGTTTGTAGATAGTTGTAATTAAGTGTAAATACTATAGCCCTGCACCTACTAGAGCACGAGAGCACTGTATATATATTGATAGATAGGTCCCCACCTTCCTACACCTCGAACACCCTGTCAACCCTTGGTCTTCCCTCCTATTCTTCGGCCTCTTTCACCTCCCCGTACTACCCGCCCCTCACTTTCCACTTTCTGTGTCCCCACCTCCCGGTGTCGGTGGTAGTTGTACAGACCGAGAGGAGTGCAAGACTAACGGTCCTCTCTTATCTTTTCTCTCGCCCCAAACCTCCGAGGCTCACCTACAGAAGTCAAAGACCCACGGCAGTACCGAGAGGGAAACCTCACCCTACCCGGAGGACGTCAGGAGCGGACGGAGCCCTCCCCTTTCCCCACCGACCGGAAGACCTCTCTACCTCTGACGTTCCCAGGAAAACTCCATCGATCAGCCTGTGTTCAGAGACTTATAAGCCTTCCATACTTGTATCTACAATAAACCTCGCTAAACATAGCGCACTATATCTGGCCTCCCCGCCTGTTATTCCGGCCCGCCACATCCCACACCCCACAAGTGGTGTCAGAAGTGGGATTTCCCGGAGGCATGGAGGCCGCAGTCAAGAAGCTGGCCGAAAGCCAGGAGCAGCTCGGACAAATGATGGAACGCTTCCTAAAGACCGCCGAGGACGACCGGGGCCAACTCCATGACGTCCTAAAAGGGCAAGGGACTGCACAGGACCAGGCTCTAGGGAAGCTCACGGAGGCGATGGGACAACAGAGGCCTCTGGCTCCATTACCATCGGTCGTCCTCCAGAAATATGTCGCGGGGGAAGACCCCGACTTTTTCTTCACGAATTTCGAAAGACTGGCTCAAGCCGCCAACTGGCCTGAAGACCGCTGGGGTCATTACTTGGGACCGTTGTTGACCGGGGAGCTACAATCGGCCTATCAACAGGCCAATATACAGGGGCAGACGCCCTATGCCGACATAAAGAAATGTATCCTCGAGCGTCTGGGGATAGACGATGAATCCTATAGGATCCGCCTACGGCAAGTACGAGAGGGGCCCCAAGAAACTCCTCGAGCCCTCTCATATCGCATTCAGGACCTGACGTCCCGGTGGCTGAAAACTACCACGTCAACCAAGGAGGAAATAGTCGCTAAAATCAACCTGGAACAATTCCTCGCCTCCCTCCATCCGAGCACCCAAAAGTGGGTGCGACAACATGCTCACCTGACACTCGAACGAGCAGTCGAGATAGCCAGTGCCTACAGCAAAGCCCAAGAAGTACAGAAGAGCAAAGAAGAACACCTCCCTCGGAGCTCGCATGGAAGTCACATCCGGCCTCCTCGACCACCCGTTCCCCGAAAAGTAGAACCTACTCCTTTCGTACCCTATCCTGTGATGCCTCGACCAAACCCACCTGGACCCCAATGTTACCACTGCGGTGGTTTTGGACACATTGCCCGTCACTGCCCCCAGAAGGAGGAGCCTATGGAAATCGGGGTGACTCGGAACTATGTATGTCTCACCGCGGGAACCTCACCCCCGCCGTTTAGGTGTCCTGTGAAAATCAACAACCAACCCCTTATGGCGCTGGCCGACACTGGATGTAGACACAGTGTAGTGCGACCTCAAGACATGCAGAAACCCGTCGGCCCTTTCACGGGATCAGTAGCTATCAAGTGCGTACATGGGGACACCAAAAGCTATCCCACAGCCCGAGTCACGGTGCAAACCAGTACTGACCATGGAAGAACCCTGAATGTAGGATTGATCCCTAACTTGCCAGAACAAGCCATTCTGGGTAGTGATTATAGTGGTCTTCCCCTTCTCCTCAAAGACACTACCGACTCCTTGGAAAAATGGTGGAAGGAAGCGCCTTTTTCCCAAAACCAACCCTTTGGTCCCTCCTCCGAGAAACAGACTAAAACCAAAAACCAAAAGAAAAAGGAAAGAAGGAGGTACACAGAAGCCTATCCCGTCCAAGAGGCACTGCATCCCTGGGAAACGGACCGTGAATTTAGAGCGGCACAGCAAGAAGATCCCATCCTGCAAAACGCCTGGGGGCAGGCGCTTGACAACGAGGACCCGTTACATGTAGGTCCCTATTTCTTCCGTTCTAGGGGCCTATTGTATCGAAAAACAGACCCACAGAAACCGTCACAGTTGGTTATTCCGGTTCCCTTCCGGGACAAGGTGTTATTCCTTGCCCACAGTCATCTCCTGGGTGGCCACTTCGGGGAAGAGAAGACAGGACAGGCGATACTCGAAAAATTCTACTGGCCAGGCGTATATAGCCAAATCAAACAATACTGTAAGGAGTGTGCCATCTGTCAGAGGAATAGCCGGTACAGACCCCCAAGAGTACCTCTCCGGCCCCTCCCTCTCATCGACATACCCTTTAGCAGGGTAGGAATGGACCTTATCGGGCCCATGTTGCCCTCCAGGAGCGGTTGCAGGTATGCTTTGGTGGTGGTGGACTATGCCACCCGTTTCCCGGAAGCTGTCGCTCTGAAACATCCCACCACCCAGAACATAGCGAAAGCCCTGGTGTCTATCTTTTCTCGGGTAGGCTTTCCACAAGAAATTTTAACGGACCAAGGAACCCCGTTCGTGTCCGCCTTGATGCGTCAGGTATGCTCCCAGCTAGGTATCAAGCAGCTGAGAACCTCAGCGTACCACCCACAGACGGATGGGCTAGTGGAACGCTACAACGCCACACTGAAAGCTACTCTGAAGAAGCTATTGGAATTGGAAAGCAAGCGGTGGGAAGAGATGTTGCCCCTGGCACTGTTCGCTATTCGGTGCAAAACCCAAAGTAGCACCGGATATTCTCCATATGAACTATTGTATGGAAGACCTCCCAGAACCCTCCTAGATATGGCCCGCGAGGCGTGGGAGGCGGAACCGGATCGAACCCGGCCCCTTCCCGAATACGTGGAAAATCTAAAGACCCACCTCACTCAAGTCCGGGACATCGTACGGCAACACATGGAAAAGGCCCAAACATCCCAAAAACAACAATACGATAAAGGAGCCAAGAAGAGGGTCTTGGCTGTTGGCGATTTAGTGTTGTTGCTATTGCCCTCCTCTGACCACAAGCTTCTAGGGCAATGGCAGGGTCCATTCACCGTCCTTCGTCAGGTGACCCCTGTCACCTACGAAATAGAGACCGAGCCTACCAGAGGAGTTAGGCAAATCTACCACATCAATCTCTTAAAAAAGTGGGAGGGGCCCCGACCTGCCTTATCTGGTGAACCAGTGCATACCCCCCTGTCCTTTGAGGGTTGCATAGACCCGGATCTACCCCCGTCCTTGACAGAAGAACTAAAATCCATGTTGTCTCCGGTACAGAAGGTCTTCTCCTCCCTGCCAGGACGTACAACCCTAGTGGAACACGCCATCCAAACTGATCCAGGGGTAACTGTACGACAACGGCCCTATCGGGTCCCGGAAGCACGCAGAAATATCATAAAGAAAGAAACCGAGCAGATGTTGCAGATGGGCATTATCGAGCCGTCGGTTAGCAGCTGGAACTCACCGATAGTACTAGTCCCCAAACCCGACGGCTCGGTGCGGTTCTGTATAGACTTTCGAGCAGTAAACAAAGTCTCACGATTCGATTCCTACCCCCTTCCACGAGTTGATGAGATGGTGGAAAGAATAGGAGCCGCAAAATACATCAGCACGCTCGACTTATGCAAGGGATACTGGCAGATACCCCTGAAGGAGGATGACAAAAGAAAGACTGCCTTCTCTACCCCTGAGGGCTTATTTCAGTTCAGAGTGATGCCTTTTGGCCTACATGGCGCCCCCGCCACGTTTCAGAGGGCCATGAACCGGGTCCTACAACCTCACTCCCTCTATGCTGGGGCTTATTTGGACGATATAGTGATCCACAGCAACACCTGGGACCAACATTTGGGGCACCTCCGGGCGGTGGTGGCCGCTCTGGGCAACAGTGGGTTTACTATAAACCCGGCCAAAACTACCTTGGCCGCCCAAAGCGTCAAATATCTGGGGTATCTTTTGGGGGAGGGTCTCATCCGACCCCAAGACAACAAGATAGAGGCCATCCGTTCCATACCCTTCCCTCAGTCCAAAACCGAACTCCGGGCCTTTCTGGGGCTCCTGGGGTATTACAGAAGGTTCATACCAAACTTTTCCCAAACAGCTGTCCCCCTAACCGATCTGCTGAAGAAAAGTACCAAGACAGATGAGGCCTTGAGACATCCCTCAATACACCTACTGCAGGCCTTTGAATCCTTAAAACAGGCCTTAGTATCTAGACCAGTCCTTGTAAGCCCTGACTATAGCCAACCTTTCATCCTCCAAACAGACGCCTCCGATCAGGGGTTGGGGGCCGTCCTGTCCCAGAGAGACCCCAGTGGGAACGAAAGGCCCATTCTGTATATAAGCAGGAAGCTCTACCCCAGAGAAATGAACTATGCCTGCGTAGAGAAGGAGGCCCTAGCCATAAAGTGGGCAGTGGACAGTCTCCGTTATTATCTAGAGGGGAGGGAATTCGTGCTCTACACAGACCATGCCCCTCTGGCGTGGATGGCCCGCAACCGAGGCCATAACGACCGGGTCCTTAGATGGTTCCTTTCCCTTCAGCCCTATAGGTTCACAACCGAACATAGGAAAGGGGCGGAACAGGGGAATGCGGATTACCTCTCTCGCTTTCCCTGTGCTTTCCCCCCTACAAGAAAGACAGCTAGGGAAAGGGGATGTGGAAAGGACACTGTACCTGCCGTAGCTAAGCGACATCTTCGCGCGGGGAGGGGTCAGTCTAACATGGATGATGCCTTGTTCCCTCTCCATAGGACTTCTTCTCTATCTCTCCCACTGCAGGGTTGCCGAAACCAGAAACCGGAAGATCGACACCCGGATGCAGTTCAACCTGAACCCGGAAGTCCCGCCCCCGGCTACCTCCCGGAAGGTATAAAATCCAACGAACCTCAACAATGGGCGTTCCAACCCGCGGACTTGTGGCAGGAGGCAGCAAGGAAGGAACCGGAGCTGAGAGCGAGAGACGAGGAGCCGGAGCTCCAACCGAAAGACGTGGAGGAGGACGCCGACGGCGACGTGTGGTCTGAGGACTGGTGGAGTCCTCAGGAGGTTGCTGGAGAGCGGCCGCAACTCACCAGGGAGTTGCGGCGGGCCACGTGAGTAACCGTCATCCATCTCCGTGTGCCGTTTGTAGATAGTTGTAATTAAGTGTAAATACTATAGCCCTGCACCTACTAGAGCACGAGAGCACTGTATATATATTGATAGATAGGTCCCCACCTTCCTACACCTCGAACACCCTGTCAACCCTTGGTCTTCCCTCCTATTCTTCGGCCTCTTTCACCTCCCCGTACTACCCGCCCCTCACTTTCCACTTTCTGTGTCCCCACCTCCCGGTGTCGGTGGTAGTTGTACAGACCGAGAGGAGTGCAAGACTAACGGTCCTCTCTTATCTTTTCTCTCGCCCCAAACCTCCGAGGCTCACCTACAGAAGTCAAAGACCCACGGCAGTACCGAGAGGGAAACCTCACCCTACCCGGAGGACGTCAGGAGCGGACGGAGCCCTCCCCTTTCCCCACCGACCGGAAGACCTCTCTACCTCTGACGTTCCCAGGAAAACTCCATCGATCAGCCTGTGTTCAGAGACTTATAAGCCTTCCATACTTGTATCTACAATAAACCTCGCTAAACATAGCGCACTATATCTGGCCTCCCCGCCTGTTATTCCGGCCCGCCACATCCCACACCCCACAGTCATTTTCTTCAGTACTCTTTATGCTTCATAACAAGCTTCTCCAGACAGCTTCTGATATTCCATTGTATTATCATGTTCAACTGGTAGTATCAGTAATCTACGTAAAGTAATCCCTTTAATATTGTGTGCTGCAAATCCAGTTGGAGCTGTTACAACACAAGATAAATGTGAATCTGTAGTTTTCTGTAGATAACTGGTTAAAACTTTAATTTAAAAACGTTTACATGTTCCAGCTTGATGTACATAAGAGGTTTAAATGATGAACATTGGCATTCTTTTTTTCATGCAACAAACCATGTTGTATCTGTTGTGTCACTTGCACATATATTTCTTTCTGTTCAATATTTAGTTGTTCTTCTAACTTTTCCAATCGAATAATATCCTGTTGTGCTTGTTGCATTGCAGTTTCAACCTCATTCATGGCTATTGCTGCTTCATTTTTGGTTATTGGTTGTTCCAGTGGGTCTTGACTCAGTGGACCAGAACTTTGACTATCTTGAGAACTGTCTTTAGCTATTTCAGCTGCAATGGTATTTTCATCATTTATCATTTGTAGATATGTAGAGGAAATTGTGCATTGAATGCTATCTTTACATATATTAAAAATCTTCTTAGCAGTCAAAATCTCCAAGTAATTCTGTTTCATTGCGCCATGGCTTGAACAGTTGCAGAAGTGCTAAATAAAAAAATTATTTCTTATCTGAAGTTTCACAACTGAGTTTTCTGTGGCTAATCAGATTTCCTTTGGCATGTTTTACTAAACATCCATCACATCCAATTACTGCATATTTTCCTTGTTCTATATTTTCTGTAACATTTCTTTTAAAGCTGTACTGTAGAAGTATTCCATACAGACATAGCTTTTCCAGATGTGGACTCCTTTTGGGATAGTATGTAACCAACATATTAGTTTTAAGAATTTCTGTACTTTCTGGTTCATTCAGTGCTAAGTATTCAATTTCTTCTAATGTTTCCAATACTCTATTTTGTGTGCAGGCAAGACCTAAACTTACCCAAATGATTCCTCTTGAATTTGAATATAAACTAGAAGAGCACAAGTGATCCGAACATTCATAGGGTCCAATCTCTCGATGGGAAAGCATTTTCAAGCTAAAGCTGTCCAGTTTTTCGCTAAGACTCTTCCCTTGTGAAATTTCTTCCCACATTTCTTTGATCTCTGTCTTTTCTGATTAAGTTATATTTGATGTAACATACCGTGCAACGGCAATGGAATTATCTGCAACATATTGAATATCCATATTTGCATTCCACATTTTCAAAATAACTGGATTGTAGTCATTAATATACTTTGACTGTTCAGTTCTTTTTAAGTTGTATATATTCTTCGGAGATTTACAGTTTATTGAATGCCTTACTGCTGATAAAAAAGAATGTACTCTTCCTTTAGAAAAAGTTGGACGTGGAAATCCAAAACGGCACTTTGCATAAAATTTCCCTTTAGACTTGTATTTTCGTCTACATTATTTTCCGCATGGTAACTTTGAAAATGTAAAACTTGTTGTCTCAAGCTCTTTTCTCCTCCTTCTCTTGGAATGTCACAAGTAACATAATGTTCGATGAAAGACAATACAGTTTCATCAGTATCAATTCCAAATTTTGGAGCATTCTTTATCCATAATAGCATGTGTATATGAGGAGCACCTCTGGCTTGGTACTCTTTTCGCCAAAATAAATCAGTATCTTCTCCAAGAGGACAATTATTTTTATTGCAGATAAATGACATCATAGTTTATAACCTATGGTTAAAATACCTGCACACATTTACAGGATCCAAAGAACAGAGTTCTCCAGGTGTCTTCATTTCAATATTTTTAATATTTGAATTTGCTTCTTGTAGACATTCAAGTAAATCTTCCCATGCATATTCAGCACAGGTAAGTGTTACAAACCATGTTGGTGTACCTACATGTCAAGTTGTGAGACCAGCCACTCACCTGAAATCCAGGAGCATCTGTGGGGGTGATGCTTTATCCTCAGCCCTCTTGAAACAACTCTCAGTGCGACTGACTACTAAGAAAACAGGAGCCCTGGCAATTGTCCCAAAGGGGAAGAGGAATGGGAAGAAAGAGAAACAAGAAGAAAAGACACTACCACTTTGGCTTTCTGGGCCAGCCAGGTTCCTAGTACTTATAGCAGGGGCTGGAGTTCGTCTTTACCAAAGTGTTAAGGGGAAATGATTAATCATCTACCCTGTTCCTAATATGTCACTGGTTTTGCAACATTAATGTATTCTAAGATAACCAAACTATATTTACCTCTTTTTGTGCTGTGAAGAATATGTATTCTGTCTATTCGCAGCAGTGTATTCTCTCAGTGGACACCAGTAGTTATATCTGTTCTTTAAAACAAAATCAACATATTAATCTAGTGTCTAAACAACCTATTTTAGTCTTGTATTCCTTCTTCTTTAAAACACACTCACTATGAGTGTTACGTTGAAAGTCTTCATTATTTTTAAAAAGGCTTCTGGAATAAACAGAAATAACTAGTTTTTCAGATACTACAATTGTCACTTTTTTTCTCTATTTAACACCCACAGGAATCTAATATCTGCTTAGATTCTTAAATGTTCAAAGCGTTAAATACAAATGCCAAATGTGCCCGGGATCACAGATTTTCTTTAACAACAGTTTAAATAAAGATCTGCTTCTTCATCTAAATTCACAAGCTAAATGTGCCCAAGAACGAAGAGTTCTTAAAGAATTAAGATTGCGCTGTCACAAGGTCAAAAACGCTATTAAAAGCCTCAAGAAACAAAGTCAAGTGCAGAAATTTAGCTTAGTTCTGCTCCAATGCGCTCCTTTGCTGATACCGGCATTCAGGCATTCAGGAGTTAAAAGAGCGAAGGACGAGAGACGCGCTGGATCAGGAAACAACTGAGTTCCTCCGTTCAGCTGTCAAGACGCGACAATCCTAGTTGCCTGGGAAACTGGAGACGCCGCAGGAAATCTCAGAGCAATGACAAAAAGCCAAGCACTGCTTGTCAGCGGGTGTGGCTATTTATAGCTTTTCTGACGGGCGTAGTCCCAGGTGCTGGGAACGTGCAGAACGCCACAGTCAAGCACGTGTTTTAACATGCGCTTTGAGCTTCAAAAGAAGTACGCAAAGGGGCACGTATGGCACATCAGGAAATATACATAAAAAGAAACAAGCATTGGTGCAATCAAACAAGCATTAGCAAAATCAAGTAATCATGGCTGGATTTAACCCCTTCGCTGCGGTGGCTATTCCGCCGCAGCGCTAAAGGGGCGGGGCGGCCGCGCGGCGCCGCATGCTGGTGACAGAACCGCTCCGTCACCAGCTACAGTTGAGCTGTGCTGGTGACGGAGCGGTTCCGTCATGACCCGCCCCGCTCTTTAGAACGCCCGCGCAGGCGCGAAATCAGCGCCGCGCAGGCGCGGCGGCCGGGCCATGACGGAACCGCTCCGTCATCAGCACGGCTCAACTGTAGCTGATGACGGAGCGGTTCCGTCATCAGCATGGAAGGGGTTAAACAGGTTATTAGTAAACATGATTAGTTGAATCACCTTAGACCTTAATGAAGGTGAATTATAACTAAATACATAATAGGACATGATTAACTGAGTGACCAATGGGATGTTTACAAATGAAACAAACAGTGCTGATGCCAGACTGATTCCTAACACTAAGTTCTTTTAACATATATTTAAGTTCACTCTGATAACGAAACTAATATTCATTAGTACCATGTTGACATGCCCTCAAATTAATTAACTGTGATTCTAAATTTTCATCTCTTTGTTGAACTTTGTCCATGAATTCTTTTGCAGAAACATGTGATTGATGAAATCCTTTTTCTTTAATATGTAGTTCACTGCATATGAAAGAGAAGACAAATCACTTGAAAACAGAAGATGAAAATATATGAAACGCACTGTCGAAATCTGGAATCTTCAGAGTACATTCTTGTCGAGCTTTATTCTGAAGCTGGAATCCGTACAGGTTGCTCCTCAAATCGTCCACCTTCTACAGTGGGAAACAGCTGTGGAAAACAACGAGCTTCTAAGCTTTTTTCCCATACACTCATTGGAGTTCCCTTTGCTTTTTTCATTTGAAATAATTCAATACTGTTTTCTATCACTTCTTTTGAATATTGAGGATGTATTGTGTAATGTTCATAAATCTCTTCACTCCTGGACTTGTCCACTTTTTCTATTTGGCCACTTAAAATTTCTGCTTCATCTTCTAAACATATTATCTGTTCATAAACATTTACAGTTTTATGATACATATTGTTCTCTACAAGCTATAATGTAGCCTTTTGGAGTTTATTAACATCTACAAACTCTTGCTATATTTTTTTGACTCTTCGTTGGGACACCATTTACTAGAATACCTACTAGCTCACTTTCTTCTCTGTCTCCACCAACAGTTTCAATATTCACTCTTCCTTTCAGACCTTTTTGTGAATCTGTTGGTGGTTACCTGTTTTAGGCTCCATACGAATTATGGCTTGAAATGGATGTACAGATTGAATCAGAACTTACTCATATGCATTCATAACTGCCAGTTCCTCTGGAATAGCTACTAACTCTAAGTTGTTATGCACTGCCCTAGCTGGCATTTTGTTCTCTTCTGATTTGTTGTAACAATATTTACAAATACGTTGATCAGTACCCAACTCAAATCGACCTTCCACCTACAAGTAACCACCAAATTGCTGCCACTTATCATTGTTTTCTTTTTCACTTTTTAAATATAAATTAACATTCTTAGTTTGACTTCTATAATGAGTACGTCGATAACAAATACAAACATACTTTGTTTTTTCAGAGGACACTGTCTTAAACGTTGTAATTTCTTCTACAAACTCATCAATACTAATCTCTTACCCTTGTTTTTGAACATCAACACTTAACAAGCTATGGCTTTCTACACACTGCGTTGTGAACCAAAAAAACAAAACTGTATATCATCACATGTTTTTTGTACATCTGATAACCATGTAAAAGAGCTGTATTCATTTCACTTAAACATAATTCAGGAGTTTTTCCATAGTACACTTTCCTTACTAACTTCCTGAGTGGCGTACTGCTAACATTTTTAAGTGATGAAAAGTACTTTTACACTTTTTTCTTGAAAGACAAGCCAGAGGATGTCCGTGAAACGTAGTATATTTTCTTACATTACATGGATCCAGTCCTTGTAACATCCTGATCTTCTGTTTAACCCTTTGGGACCCATTAGGATGTCGGGCAGATCGCCACCGCCATGCGGGCAGTGGCGAACCGCCCGACATCCAGGTCCGTCCGCCACCCATTTCCCCTGCCATATTAGCATGGCCGGGGGGACTGTAGCGGATGGAAAGACCATCCGCTGCTTTTCCACCACGGTCGCCTTGCGACCGGGGCAGAAAAGGTTTAATATGGTGGCGGTGTCTATCAGACACCGCCAGCCATATTACGATGGGCTGAAACAGATGCCTTTCCGTGGCGGCAATGCCGCCATGGAAAAGCATGCAGTCTTCACTTCGGGGGCCCCCTGCGGGCCCCCATGGTGAACAGGGGTGGGGGTACACATGGGGGGTACCTGTGGTACCCCCTGCATTTGCATACACAATGTGGCAGGCACCGCGCAGTGCCTGCCGTTTTGTGTATGCAAATGCATAAATGCATTTTTAGCATTGTGGCGGGCGGTGCTGAGAGCACCACCCGCCACAATGTAAAAAATGCATGATGCGCCCGCAATATGCAGTTCGGGACCACCGCTCAGTTTGAGGACGGTCCTGTTTTCCGCGAGGGTGGCGGGCGGGCAAAGTCCGCCCGCCTTCCTAATCGGCACCTTTGTTTTTGCATACTCTTGTAAAAGATTTTGCAATATGTCAATAGATTCCTGTCGAATACTGCAACTACTGCTACAATTCCACTTATATACAGGAGCTTGCGACTGCTTCCCTTGCACTTCTTCAGCTACTACTTCTTCCACACTCCTAAAAACCAATTCTTCTTTTGCAATGGGGCAGCCATCTTTCATCTCATAGCATCAACCACTAGTATCAACTGAATACGCTAATGTGTTCTGTTGAAAGTTGCTTTCTTCATTAAAGAAAGGCTCAGTAGTAGAACTGTGCTTCCATTCACCAGTGAAGTTTTTACAAAAGTTACTTCTATTAACAAGTCTTTTTCTTATGCTTTTGTCTTTCTTAAACTTCATCAATCCAATGTTTGAGTCTCTTCAATATTAAAATTAATAATTTTAATTTCAAATAAAAAGCAGTATCTACTACACTTTCAATATGTTGCTTCTTCTTACACTCTGCTGATGTTCTTTTATACTTTTTACAATCTTTTAATACATTTTGAATTACTCTCCTTCAAAAGAGTCAACCACGTATCTCTTTAAATTGTTTTTCTCTTCTTCTAACATGTCCTGTTATTAAAATAACTAATGTTTTTTACCATTAGAAATGTCATTCTCCTTCTGCTTTGTTGTAAAACTCTTCTTTTTCCTTTCACTGCTATTATCTTTCTTTATTTTCACTGTAACTCTTTTAAGAAAGTGTTTAGTGCTCTTACTAGAACAAACTTTATTCTAAGTAAAATTTTCATCTTTTTGTGACATTGTCTTTTACTTCTCTTTAAGTAGATCTGGATTTTTTGTTGTCTTCTCTTTTTGTGTTTTCTTGCCATCCTGAATTTGTGAAAATAATTTTCTGAAAAACAAAGAACAGTTTCAAAAGTTTGTTACATGAATTAACTATTTCAAATTAATTACATATGAATTCTGATAGTAAAAGGTAGGCAATTAATTTCAATTACATTGTTATTCTCTTTGTTACAAATAAAAAAAATATGTGTAGAAACAAGCAAGAGAACTGCAGAAAGAAGAAAATCGTACTGAAAGAGAAAAAAAGGGACAGAAAGAAAAAAAAGTTTAGAAACACCTAACAAAACACAAACAACAACACAGCTATTAAAAAATGTGTGAAATTCAGAAAAAGGCAACAGAGCTGCACAGACGGACAATAGTGGCGAACAAAGAAACAACAGAAGTGCTCAAACATGCAAGAGAATGCACAAAGATGCAAGAGTGATGCAGAAACAGGCAAGACAACTCCAAAAAAAGGAACACAGGTACAGAAATACGCAAGAAGGGTGCAAAAAGAAGCAACCCTGGTGCGGAAACAGGCTAACAAAGATGCTCAAAGTCATTACCAAACATATTCAAAGAGAGAAAAAGGGTGTAGTAACATACCACTTGGGTGCAAAAAGAGGCAACATGACAGCCAAAAGAACCAACAGAGGTGCAGACAGAGGCAAGACAAGTGCAGAAAGAAGCAACAGTTGTGGTTAAAATGGCAAGACAAGTGCATAAAGAATCACAAGATCTGTAGAAAGAAAAGGGAAGTGCAGAAAGATTGGACAGATATGGAGAAACATGGAAGAGAGGTGTACAAAAAGGCAAAAGAGCTGAAAAAACGGGAATGAGGCTTTCAAAAAGAAGCAACAAATGTGCGGAACAAAGAGGAGAAGTACAAAAACAAGCAGCAGAGCTCCAGAAACACACAAGAATGATGCAGAAAGAAACTTGTCTGAGAGTGTTGGCCCCAGCCAAATGTAAAGCAGCAACCCTTCACATGTCACAGTTGTAAGTCTCACCATATTCCTAAAAGCATGAATGCATCTGTCTGTGCCTTTTGCCAGTGGCTTAGAAAACACTACTGGGCACGGATTCCCAACAGTAAGTCCAAGCCTCTGACCTATTAATAAACTGAACAATTGGAATGTGGTGACTGAGTGACTGAGTGGGAGTAAATGTTCTGGAGTGTGTACAGTTTCATTTATTATTCATTGTATAAATTGTTTTTATATGTCGATTGTAGGGATGTAAAAATTGTACAAATGATATAAACTAATTGGCATATGCTCTTCAAGTGATCTAATAAAATATATAAAAAATATAATAAAATAATGATTTATTCAGACCAAGGGGGTCATTAGGATCTCGGACGGACTTGAGTCCATCCACGACCCCTGAGGAGGAAGGAACGTCCACAGGGGCTGCGGCGTTCCCTCCGAGTAGATTAGGATATGACCGCCAGCAGTCTTATCCTCTATCTTTAACATTGCGGCGGGTGCAGCTTCAAGCTGCACCCGCCGCAAGGTTAAAAATGCATGCATCGCATTTGCATGCACAAAGCAGTAGGCACTGCGAAGTGCCTGCCGCTTTGTGCACGCAAATGCAGGGGGGTACCATAGTTACCCCCCATGGGCACCCCCCACCCCCCCTTCACCCAGGGGGCCCGTAACGGGCCCCCGAAGTGAAAGTCTGTATGCTTTTCCACAGCAGAAAAGCCGCTGTGGAAAAGCATGTATTTACCACCATCCTAATATGGCTGGCGGTGGCTGATAGACACCGCCAGCCATGTTAGAGCTTTTCGGCCGCAGTCGGAAGGCGACCGCGGCGGAAAAGCTGCGGACGGAATTCCAGACCCACCAGCCATCCAAATTTGGCGGTGGGTCTTTGGAGGCTCCGCAGCAGTTTTTCCTCATCCTCCGGGCCGGCGGTGGCTACCGCCGGCCCGGAGGATGCGGAAAAACCGCTATCATAATCGCCCCTAAATTAGAAGTCTTTGACCTATGTTTGGTTTAATTCCAATGTGCTGTGACAAATAAGAAGAATTGAGGACAACAGTATTTGCAATTGTTCAGTTTTTTATTTTGCCAGTGGCATATTACATAAAAGAAACAGACAAATAGATATTTACCTGTGTTTTATAGGTATCGGACCTTCCAATGCATAACATATGTGAAAATACATGTAGAAGCAAAGACATACCTCAGCAAAGTCAGACTGCTACGACGAACACTTGAGCAATTTACAATGGGCGGGTATGTAAGTTGCAACTGTGCCGCTTTTTGTATAGCATTGTAGCTGATTGGGACTTTATCTGTGTTGTTCAGATGCCGCCAGCAGCCCAGTGAGGACCTAAGTGGTATTTTTTGATGCAGATAGGCCTCTGTTACCTTCCTTTTACAAACGGGAGGAGAGGAAGTGTTGGGAGGGAAGGAGGGGGCATTCAAGGGTTGTGTCATTCCCAGTCTCTCGATCTGCTGGCCCTGTAATGTATGCAGATTCAGCAGGAGCAGGGAGCCTGACAGTTACCTCCACATATATTCAGGTGTGGTTCACCAGTGTGAACAAATCCATGCACAAAGTGTGTAGGCAAAATAAGCATTTCTTTTTTATTTCCCTGAAGTTAATAAAATATATCTCTTGCAAAGCCCCCATCAGTATTTCACGACAAGGCACAATCTGCAAACATGGGCCATTTCTTTTACGGTGGCCAGGCCGATTTTGGATCCCAATTCAACCCTGTACCTCAGTCACAAGACCATGCACTCCTTTCAGCATGACAGACTGCACTTGCATGTGTTAAACCTCACTTTTCTCTTGCAGCTTGACTATTCAGCAACTACTCAGAATCTTTGTACATTTTGTAACATATGTCAAACAGCACACTTCTGTAATAATGTGTTATTTAAAAAAAAAATTAAAACTTAAAATATTTAAACTTTACAGAAACACACATTCACTGGATGATGTCATGAGTGATGTCATGAGTGATGTCATTTGAGATGTCATCAGTGATGTCATCAGTGATGTCACTGACCATGTCATGAGTGATGTAATATGTGACATCATCAGGAGTGCATTGTGGGCACGCGAGTTATAGTTAGCTCAACAAACTATAACAGGCGAATTTCTCTGGTTTAATATGAGTCAAATGTCCAACTAACTATAAGGTCCCTGAAACCTATGGTTGTTTCAGTGAATTTCTAAGGCTTTTTAAATGCTAATTCCTAACTATAACGTCTGTAAAACATATGTTTTTTTCAGTGAATTTCAAAGGTTTTTTAAATGCTAATTTCTAAGTATAACGTCCCTGAAACCTATGGTTTTTTCAATGAATTTCAAAGGTTTTTTAAATATCGAACTACTATTGTGTATTTGTCATTAGTACTGTTTTTTATAACTTTTCAACTACATAAAATAAACTGCAAAAGTGATATGTAACGTAATACATTTCACAAATTACGAGTTTTTAAATAATACAAAACAATTTAACATTCAGATAACAATTTTTCCCCCTTTTTTTGCTGTCATCAGCTACTACTTAACTTCACTATTCACAGTGATGTCAGTGTAGTTTCATCATAAACAGCAGGGAAAAAAAACAATCAACTAGATTGTTAAAAAAAATCTTTCAAATATAATACAAAATCAACACAAATAACACATCCAATAGTACTTCAAATGTTCAAATCTTACCTTTACTTCGTAGTTTGTCTGCACATTTTCCCAATGCACCAGATAATGTATAAAAAATTCGCTTTGAAAGCATCCAGTATGAATTCCTTAAAGATCTTACGTAGTTTCTCTGCACATTTTCCCAATACGCCAGATAATGTATCAAAAATGTTGCTTTGAAAGCATCCAGTATGAATTCCTTAAAGATCTATACACCTTCCCATAAAGCCGAATGGTGTATCTAAAATCTTTGTATCAGAAAAATCAAGTATGAGTTGGGTAATTCATAAGGCAATCTCGGTTTCATGTGTATCGTTAAAGTGGCTCCAACCATTATTACACTTTAAATAAACTGTATAATGTCCACTTGTAGTAGTACTTCCAGCATGAAAAACAATAGCAACTGTTGCAAAAATTCTTCCAGAAATAGATACTTGATTAGCAACAACATTTTTAATTTTGGTTTCCACTTTTCTTCCATTTGGTCGACAGCGTTACAGCATTATAATCAAATATTTTCCATATCTTTGTAGGCATAATGTAGATAGCATTCTTGATTTACAACGAGAACACATCATCTCATGATCAGCTTCTTTTACTAATTTAGAAAATGGTACAGATTTGCAGTCAGGTATTGTTAAATATAAAAATCGTTCTCTGTCAACTATAGTCCTTGAGGATAATAAACACTCTTCACATTTATGTTCCCATTTGTAACTGAGTCCAAATAAACTCTCAATCTGAATTCCTTCATCTTCTAGTACTCCAAGCATAACCATCAGAAATTCTTGTGCATCTTGCTGCATATTAGCACTGAACATTAAAGATCCAGTACATGTATCCAACAGTTGGCGAATACCAAAAGAAGAATGAATCTTACTTCTATCAGTTCTCAATTCTTGAAATAAAGTGTAAAGTGCAGAACAAACTGTTTTTTCCTGACTTTCCTAATTTCACCACAAACATCTTCAAGATAAAATATAACATTTAGAATAACATTACCATAGCAGTTGACACCAGAAGCATTTTCTAATTGGCATCCAACAACATCATCACTTGTTTGTATTTTCTGCTTCTTTACATCTTTTCTTTTCTGTTGATTTTCTTTCTGCTTTTCAACCATAGTTAACTCTTCAACATGTTAGCATTTTGAACACACATCTCGTGTCTCATAAATAGGATATTCACCTAAATGGGGAGCATAAAGCCTTCTCAAACGATTATATTCTCTTACACAATTAACATCAGCACTAACCTTGTTGTCATCAAAATCAATTAAATACAAACCAGACAATGTTCTAACTCGAGATAATGCGACATATACCATTCCCTCTTTGAACACAGTTCTTCCAACATTTACCAAAGCATTACCTACACTCAAACCTGGTGATTTGTGAATAGTTATTGCATATGCTAAACAGAAGGGAAACTGTTTTCTACGAACCTACAAGTCTTTTACAAGCACAAAACGTGTGTCAGAACGTGCGATCTGTCTTACCTCTGCAATCTAATCAAATTTAACTTTCAAAAATTGAATTCCATTTCTATTTTGATATTTCCCAAAATCAACAACTTTACCCATTGCTCCATTAACTAAACCTTCTTCTACATTCAGATTACGCTTCAAAATTACCCGACAGTTTAAACATACATGTTTTACTAAGCCAGAAGTTTTTGATACAGACTTTTCCAAAGAATACAATTTAGTCTGCTATTTTTCTGAAAGAACAATTGTTATTCCTTGGTGCTGAAATTCATCAATAGCTTCAATGTGAACTATTTTTTGATTTTCCAATTTCATACGCTCTCTATTAAATGTATAACACTCTTCCACTGTAGGCATTATGCAAACTATAGACTTTTTTTCTTTAATTTTCTTGTACAGTACTTCTGCTGGTGAGTTTTCATTTCTAAACAAGTTCTTTAGTAGACGACTTTGAAAAGCTTGTTTACCATGTTTGCTTAGAAAACCAATTCTTACATCTTTTAGAATATTTGCATTATCTTCATCTCTTTCTTGTCGCATATTCTGAGTGAGTTCTTTATATTCAAAATGTAACCACAGATTCCCATTTCCAATACTTCCCAAAGATTTCTTAGTTTCTTCATGTAGAAGAGTTTTAACTGCTGGTTCTCCTTTTACAGGGATTAGTTGTAGCAGATCTCCAAATTGTCGTAATCTGTTTTTAATACTTTTTGCATTCTTAAGTGTACAAAAGCAAACATAAAATTTGAGACCATGCTCACCTCATCAATAATTAAAAGTTTCATTTTCCTCAGCACTCTTGTCACTTGATAAGAAGCTTCTCCAGACAACTTCTGATATTCTAATTTATTATCATGCTCCACTGATAACATCAATATTCTATGCAAAGTAACTCCTTTAACATTGTGTGAAGCTAATCCAATTGGAACTGTTACCGCACAACATAAATGTGAACCAGTAGTTCTTTAAAGATAACTGGTCAAAACTTTAATTAAAAAACTTTTACCTGTCCCAGCTTGACCACTGATGTACATCAGAAGAGGCTTAAAAGATGAACACAGACATTCTTTTTTTCATGCAACAAACCATGTTCTATCCGTTCTCTCACTTGCACATATATTTCTTTCTGTTCAACATTTACTTGTTGGTCTTCTGACTTTTTCAATGTTATATTCTCCTTGTGTGCTTGTTGCATTGCAATTTCAACTTCAGGCATAGCAATTGCTGCTTCATTTTCCAGCATTGGTTGTCCAAGAGGATCTTGACTACATGGACCACTACTTTGACTATCTTGAAAACTTTCATGAGCTAATTCAGCTATAATAGTCTTTTCCTGTTCATCTTCATCATTTAACATTTTTAAATATGTAGGGGAAATTGGACATCCAATGCTATCTTTACAAGCATTAAAATAATCTTCGTAGCAGTCAATCTCTCCAAGTAATTCACTTTCGCTACGTCTCACTATATTGAGACGAACGACATACTCCGTAAATCGCAGTCAGGTTTCCGCTCCAATCTGAGCACTGAAACAGCTTTGCTCGAGGTCACCGAGGCTATCAAGGAAACCTTGGACAGTGGAGGCAAAGCCATGTTGGTGATGCTGGACCTCTCCGCGGCTTTCGACACCGTCCCCCATGACCGCCTCCTTTCTAGACTCTGGGAGGTTGGTCTGAGGGGGACGGTGTTCCGATGGTTTAGGTTTTTCCTCTCGAATCACCAGCAAACGATCTGGGCCCCCCCTTTTTCTGCCGCTATGCCGCCTTTGGAGGTCGGAGTTCCACAGGGCTCAATTTTGAGCCCTTCGCTCTTTAACATCTATATGACCTCTTTGGCGGCACTGGTGGAGGATTTTGGGGCCCAGATCATGTCGAATGCGGACGACACACAACTCTTGTTCACCTGCAATAGGGGCCGCGATTTTGATGGGGTGTCTATCCGGGGTTGCCTTTGGGGCTGTGTTTGACTGGTTTAGTCGCAACAGCCTCAAGTGCAACTCCGACAAGTCCGAAGTGCTTTTCTTCGGCTGCCCCGCGGACCCCAGATGGAAGGAATGGTGGCCTGCTGCCATGTTCCCTCCTGCCAGCGATTTAGGGGCTGCTAAAAATCTGGGTATCCAGATTGACAACAGCCCTTTCTTTCAGGGCTCAAGTGTCTGGTCTGGCCGGCAGGTGTTTTGCAATCCTTAAGATGCTGAGGACGTTTCTGCCGCTCTTATCCTTAGAGCACAGAAAGATCACGGTACAGGCCTTGATAGGCTCTCGCCTGGACTACGCCAACGTATTGTACCTAGGCCTCCCGGACTTCCTCCTAGAGCGTCTCCAGGTTGTGCAAAACTCTGCGGCCCGGGCCATTTTTTGCCTCACTAGGAGAGCCAGGGCCAGTGAACTTCTTAGAACCCTTCAATGGTTGCCCCTTAAGAAGCGGATCACTTTCAAGGCCCTGACCATTGCCTTTAAAGCCCTTCATGGTACAGGTGCCTGTTATCTTTGGAAACGGATCAGCTTTTACTTGCCTTCTAGATCCCTGCGCTCCTCTACCCAGGCCAAGGCAGTTACCCCTGTGATCCGACGTGCAAGCTGTGGGGGACGCTCTTTCAAACACCTTGCCCCCCGGCTATGGAACGCTCTTCCTTTGTCACTCATATCCAACACCAACCTGCTGGCATTCCAGAAGGATCTGAAGAGCCCCGCTTTTCACGCAATAACTCCTTCTATTCTGAGCCATGCTCTCTCTCTCGTTCCACCTTCTACTCTGGATCCATGAGGTTCTTTCAGGGCCGGGACACTCTTCGGAGTAGCTGTGCTCTATAAAAGTACCCCCTTTAACATTAACATTAACATTAACATGGTTTTTAACAGTTGCAGAAGTGCTAAATAGTAAAATTCTTGTGGTTTATAGGATTACCCTTTGCATGTTTTACTGAACAACCATGACATCCAACTACTGTAAACTTTCCTTATTTTAAATTTCGTTAAACATTTCTTTTAAAGCTGTAATGTTGAACTACTTCATACAGATATAGCTGTTCCAAATGTTGACTCCTTTTCGGATAGTATGTTTCCAACATATTAGTTTTAAGAATGTCTGTACTGTCTGGCTCATTTGCTGCTAATTGTTCAATTTCTTCTAATGATTTCAACACTCTATTTCATTAAAAAAAAAAATTAAAACTTAAAATATTTAAACTTTACAGAAACACACATTCACTGGATGATGTCATGAGTGATGTCATGAGTGATGTCATTTGAGATGTCATCAGTGATGTCATCAGTGATGTCACTGACCATGTCATGAGTGATGTAATATGTGACATCATCAGGAGTGCATTGTGGGCACGCGAGTTATAGTTAGCTCAACAAACTATAACAGGCGAATTTCTCTGGTTTAATATGAGTCAAATGCCCAACTAACTATAAGGTCCCTGAAACCTATGGTTGTTTCAGTGAATTTCTAAGGCTTTTTAAATGCTAATTCCTAACTATAACGTCTGTAAAACATATGTTTTTTTCAGTGAATTTCAAAGGTTTTTTAAATGCTAATTTCTAAGTATAACGTCCCTGAAACCTATGGTTTTTTCAATGAATTTCAAAGGTTTTTTAAATATCGAACTACTATTGTGTATTTGTCATTAGTACTGTTTTTTATAACTTTTCAACTACATAAAATAAACTGCAAAAGTGATATGTAACGTAATACATTTCACAAATTACAACGAGTTTTTAAATAATACAAAACAATTTAACATTCAGATAACAATTTTTCCCCCTTTTTTTGCTGTCATCAGCTACTACTTAACTTCACTATTCACAGTGATGTCAGTGTAGTTTCATCATAAACAGCAGGGAAAAAACAATCAACTAGATTGTTAAAAAAGATCTTTCAAATATAATACAAAATCAACACAAATAACACATCCAATAGTACTTCAAATGTTCAAATCTTACCTTTACTTCGTAGTTTGTCTGCACATTTTCCCAATGCACCAGATAATGTATAAAAAATTCGCTTTGAAAGCATCCAGTATGAATTCCTTAAAGATCTTACGTAGTTTCTCTGCACATTTTCCCAATACGCCAGATAATGTATCAAAAATGTTGCTTTGAAAGCATCCAGTATGAATTCCTTAAAGATCTATACACCTTCCCATAAAGCCGAATGGTGTATCTAAAATCTTTGTATCAGAAAAATCAAGTATGAGTTGGGTAATTCATAAGGCAATCTCGGTTTCATGTGTATCGTTAAAGTGACTCCAACCATTATTACACTTTAAATAAACTGTATAATGTCCACTTGTAGTAGTACTTCCAGCATGAAAAACAATAGCAACTGTTGCAAAAATTCTTCCAGAAATAGATACTTGATTAGCAACAACATTTTTAATTTTGGTTTCCACTTTTCTTCCATTTGGTCGACAGCGTTACAGCATTATAATCAAATATTTTCCATATCTTTGTAGGCATAATGTAGATAGCATTCTTGATTTACAACGAGAACACATCATCTCATGATCAGCTTCTTTTACTAATTTGGAAAATGGTACAGATTTGCAGTCAGGTATTGTTAAATATAAAAATCGTTCTCTGTCAACTATAGTCCTTGAGGATAATAAACACTCTTCACATTTATGTTCCCATTTGTAACTGAGTCCAAATAAACTCTCAATCTGAATTCCTTCATCTTCTAGTACTCCAAGCATAACCATCAGAAATTCTTGTGCATCTTGCTGTATATTAGCACTGAACGTTAAAGATCCAGTACATGTATCCAACAGTTGGCGAATACCAAAAGAAGAATGAATCTTACTTCTATCAGTTCTCAATTCTTGAAATAAAGTGTAAAGTGCAGAACAAACAGTTTTTTCCTGACTTTCCTAATTTCACCACAAACATCTTCAAGATAAAATATAACATTTAGAATAACATTACCATAGCAGTTGACACCAGAAGCATTTTCTAATTGGCATCCAACAACATCATCACTTGTTTGTATTTTCTGCTTCTTTACATCTTTTCTTTTCTGTTGATTTTCTTTCTGCTTTTCAACCATAGTTAACTCTTCAACATGTTAGCATTTTGAACACACATCTCGTGTCTCATAAATAGGATATTCACCTAAATGGGGAGCATAAAGCCTTCTCAAACGATTATATTCTCTTACACAATTAACATCAGCACTAACCTTGTTGTCATCAAAATCAATTAAATACAAACCAGACAATGTTCTAACTCGAGATAATGCGACATATACAATTCCCTCTTTGAACACAGTTCTTCCAACATTTACCAAAGCATTACCTACACTCAAACCTGGTGATTTGTGAATAGTTATTGCATATGCTAAACAGAAGGGAAACTGTTTTCTACGAACCTACAAGTCTTTTACAAGCAAAAAATGTGTGTCAGAACGTGCGATCTGTCTTACCTCTGCAATCTAATCAAATTTAACTTTCAAAAATGAAATTCCATTTCTATTTTGATATTTCCCAAAATCAACAACTTTACCCATTGCTCCATTAACTAAACCTTCTTCTACATTCAGATTACGCTTCAAAATTACCCGACAGTTTAAACATACATGTTTTACTAAGCCAGAAGTTTTTGATACAGACTTTTCCAAAGAATACAATTTAGTCTGCTATTTTTCTGAAAGAACAATTGTTATTCCTTGGTGCTGAAATTCATCAATAGCTTCAATGTGAACTATTTTTTGATTTTCCAATTTCATACGCTCTCTATTAAATGTATAACACTCTTCCACTGTAGGCATTAAGCAAACTATAGACTTTTTTTCTTTAATTTTCTTGTACAGTACTTCTGCTGGTGAGTTTTCATTTCTAAACAAGTTCTTTAGTAGATGACTTTGAAAAGCTTGTTTACCATGTTTGCTTAGAAAACCAATTCTTACATCTTTTAGAATATTTGCATTATCTTCATCTCTTTCTTGTCGCATATTCTGAGTGAGTTCTTTATATACAAAATGTAACCACAGATTCCCATTTCCAATACTTCCCAAAGATTTCTTAGTTTCTTCATGTAGAAGAGTTTTAACTGCTGGTTCTCCTTTTACAGGGATTAGTTGTAGCAGATCTCCAAATTGTCGTAATCTGTTTTTAATACTTTTTGCATTCTTAAGTTTACAAAAGCAAACATAAAATTTGAGACCATGCTCACCTCATCAATAATTAAAAGTTTCATTTTCCTCAGCACTCTTGTCACTTGATAAGAAGCTTCTCCAGACAACTTCTGATATTCTAATTTATTATCATGCTCCACTGATAACATCAATATTCTATGCAAAGTAACTCCTTTAACATTGTGTGAAGCTAATCCAATTGGAACTGTTACCACACAACATAAATGTGAACCAGTAGTTCTTTAAAGATAACTGGTCAAAACTTTAATTAAAAAACTTTTACCTGTCCCAGCTTGACCACTGATGTACATCAGAAGAGGTTTAAAAGATGAACACAGACATTCTTTTCTTCATGCAACAAACCATGTTCTATCCGTTCTCTCACTTGCACATATATTTCTTTCTGTTCAACATTTACTTGTTGGTCTTCTGACTTTTTCAATGTTATATTCTACTTGTGTGCTTGTTGCATTGCAATTTCAACTTCAGGCATAGCAATTGCTGCTTCATTTTCCAGCATTGGTTGTCCAAGAGGATCTTGACTACATGGACCACTACTTTGACTATCTTGAAAACTTTCATGAGCTAATTCAGCTATAATAGTCTTTTCCTGTTCATCTTCATCATTTAACATTTTTAAATATGTAGGGGAAATTGGACATCCAATGCTATCTTTACAAGCATTAAAATAATCTTCGTAGCAGTCAATCTCTCCAAGTAATTCACTTTTGCTACGTCTCACTATATTGAGACAAACGACATACTCCGTAAATCGCAGTCAGGTTTCCGCTCCAATCTGAGCACTGAAACAGCTTTGCTCGAGGTCACCGAGGCTATCAAGGAAACCTTGGACAGTGGAGGCAAAGCCATGTTGGTGATGCTGGACCTCTCCGCGGCTTTCGACACCGTCCCCCATGACCGCCTCCTTTCTAGACTCTGGGAGGTTGGTCTGAGGGGGACGGTGTTCCGATGGTTTAGGTTTTTCCTCTCGAATCACCAGCAAACGATCTGGGCCCCCCCTTTTTCTGCCGCTATACCGCCTTTGGAGGTCGGAGTTCCACAGGGCTCAATTTTGAGCCCTTCGCTCTTTAACATCTATATGACCTCTTTGGCGGCACTGGCGGAGGATTTTGGGGCCCAGATCATGTCGAATGCGGACAACACACAACTCTTGTTCACCTGCAATAGGGGCCGCGATTTTGATGGGGTGTCTATCCGGGGTTGCCTTTGGGGCTGTGTTTGACTGGTTTAGTCGCAACAGCCTCAAGTGCAACTCCGACAAGTCCGAAGTGCTTTTCTTCGGCTGCCCCGCGGATCCCAGATGGAAGGAATGGTGGCCTGCTGCCATGTTCCCTCCTGCCAGCGATTTAGGGGCTGCTAAAAATCTGGGTATCCAGATTGACAACAGCCCTTTCTTTCAGGGCTCAAGTGTCTGGTCTGGCCGGCAGGTGTTTTGCAATCCTTAAAATGCTGAGGACGTTTCTGCCGCTCTTATCCTTAGAGCACAGAAAGATCACGGTACAGGCCTTGATAGGCTCTCGCCTGGACTACGCCAACGTATTGTACCTAGGCCTCCCGGACTTCCTCCTAGAGCGTCTCCAGGTTGTGCAAAACTCTGCGGCCCGGGCCATTTTTTGCCTCACTAGGAGAGCCAGGGCCAGTGAACTTCTTAGAACCCTTCAATGGTTGCCCCTCAAGAAGCGGATCACTTTCAAGGCCCTGACCATTGCCTTTAAAGCCCTTCATGGTACAGGTACCTGTTATCTTTGGAAACGGATCAGCTTTTACTTGCCTTCTAGATCCCTGCGCTCCTCTACCCAGGCCAAGGCAGTTACCCCTGTGATCCGACGTGCACGCTGTGGGGGACGTTCTTTCAAACACCTTGCCCCCCGGCTATGGAACGCTCTTCCTTTGTCACTCATATCCAACACCAACCTGCTGGCATTCCGGAAGGATCTGAAGAGCCCCGCTTTTCACGCAATAACTCCTTCTATTCTGAGCCATGCTCTCTCTCTCGTTCCACCTTCTACTCTGGATCCATGAGGTTCTTTCAGCGCCGGGACACTCTTCGGAGTAGCTGTGCTCTATAAAAGTACCCCCTTTAACATTAACATTAACATTAACATGGTTTTTAACAGTTGCAGAAGTGCTAAATAGTAAAATTCTTGTGGTTTATAGGATTACCCTTTGCATGTTTTACTGAACAACCATGACATCCAACTACTGTAAACTTTCCTTATTTTAAATTCCGTTAAACATTTCTTTTAAAGCTGTAATGTTGAACTACTTCATACAGATATAGCTGTTCCAAATGTTGACTCCTTTTTGGATAGTATGTTTCCAACATATTAGTTTTAAGAATGTCTGTACTGTCTGGCTCATTTGCTGCTAATTGTTCAATTTCTTCTAATGATTTCAACACTCTATTTCATTTTGCAGGCAAGACCTAAACTTACCTAAATGATTCCTCGTGACTTTTAATATAAACTTGAAGAACACAAGCGGTCTGAACATTCATACAATCCAATTTCTCGTGGTAAATCATTTTCAAACTAAAGCTGTACAATTTTTTGCTAAGGCTATTCTCTTGTGCAATTTCTTCCCACATTTGTTCCATCTCTATTTTTTCTGATTTTGTTATGTACGATGTAACATTATGTGCAACAGCAATTGAGTTATCTGCAACATACTGGATGTCCATGTTCGCATTCCACATTTTTAAAATGACTGGATTGTAGTCATTGATATACTTTGACACTTCTGTTCTTTTTAAGTTGTAGGTATTCTTTTGGAGATTCCGGAGTTATTGTGTGCCTTACAGAAAAAAAAAAGAATTTACTCTTCCTTTAGAAATGACTGGACGGGGAAAACCAAACCAACATTTGCTATAAAATGTTCCTTTACACTTGTATTTTCTTCTGCAATACTTTCCACAACGATGACTTTGGAAACGTAAAACTTGCTGTCTCAAGCTTCTATCTCCTTCTTCTCTTGGAATCTCACATGTCGCATACTGTTCAATGAAAGACAATACTGTTTCATCAGAATCATTTCCAAATGTAGGTGCATCCTTGATCCATAGAAGCATATGTATGTGAGGTGCACCTCTTGCTTGATACTCCTTTCTCCAAAACAAATCGGTAACTTCTCCAAGAGGTGGATTCCTTTCATTAAAGATAAAATACATCATAGCTTGAAACTTATGAATAAAATATCTGCACACATTTACAGGATCCAATGATCACAGTTCACCAGGAGTCTTTAGTTCAACATTTTTTATATTAGATTTCGCTTCTCTTAGAAACTCAAGCAAATCTTCCCATGCATACTCTGCACAGCTAAGTGTGACAAACCATGTTGGTGTACCTAAGTTCCGTAACATACACTTGAGTTCTCCATGACGACGATACCAGTACTCATTTGTTCCACGTTGACATTCCATCAAATGGATTAACTGTGCTTCTAAATTTTCATCTGTTTCTTGAACGTTCTCCACAAATTATTTTGCAGAAAGAAGTGATTGATGAACTCCAGTTTTAAGTATATGATTCACTGCATACAAGAGAGAAGACAGATCACTTTCAAACAAAAAGTGAAATATGTATGGAATGCACTGTCGAAATCTAGGATCTTCAGAATATAATCTTGTTGACCAATATTCAGGAGCTCAAATTCGTACAGGTCGGTCATCATATCGCCCACCTTCTCCAAAAGGAAACAACTGTGGAAAACAATGAGCTTCCAAGTTTTTCTCCCGTACACTCATTGGAGTTCCCTGTGCTTTTTTCATTTGAAATAACTCAATGCTACTTCCCATCACTTCTTTGGAATGCAAAGGACATATTGTGTAATGTTCATAAACATCGCCAGTCCTTGACTTGTCCACTTTCTCTATTTAACCACTTGAAATTTCAGATTCATCTTCTAAACGTATTACCTGTTCATCCATATTTACATTTTTGTTCTAAATATTGTTCTCTATAAGATATAAGGTAGCCTTTTCAGCTTTATTTACATCCACAAATTCTTGCCATATTTTCCGATAACTACTGCCTCATCTTCCTGTTTCTCTCCAGCAATAGTTTCAATATTTTTCTTAAAATCCAAAGGTAAGTACACCACTCTTCCTTTCAGCCCTCTTTGCAAGTCTGTTGGTGGCAGTTTACCTGTTTTAGGCTCCATCCGAATTATAGTTTGAAAAGGATGAACAGATTGAATTAGAACCGACTCATATGTATTCAATTTGGTAAGCTCTTCCAGAATAGCTACTAATTCCAACTTATTATGTACGGCTCTGGCAGGCATTTTGTTCTCTTCTAATTTGTTGTTACAATATTTACATATACGTTGATCACTACCTGACTCAAATTGACCTTCAACAAACAAGTAGGTTGCAAATTCTCCCCAATTAAAATTGTCTCCTTTTCACTTTTCAAATGCAAATCAACATTCCAACTTTTACTTTTATAATGAGTACGTTGACAATCACCACACAAACACAGTTTGGTATTTCAGAGCACGCTACATTAAACTTTCCAATTTCTTCTTCAAACTGATCAGTGCTAATTCCTTTCTCATGTCCTCCAACATCTGTAATTGTCAAACTTTCACTTTCTATGAACTGCTCTTCTGAACCAAAATATTGCATTTCTTTTTTTAGTTCAAAATATTTTATTGAAAAATTATTTTACATATATGAAACCAAATACAAAAAATAATACCGAACTATAGAAAATAGAAAAAACATAGTAGAATATCTAAGAGAAAGTACAATTGCAATACCAACATTGTAAAACAGTATAAGCATAATATAAATAATAAAACAAACATAAAAGGGCTATTTTAATCAAAGGTGAATTATTACAAAAATGGAAACAAATAGCCTAAATTGTAGAACATGTACTAATGTAGGAATCCAAACTAGACCACATACTAGATTTAAAAGGAGAAGAGTCCTTATGAGAATGTGGCTAAAAACATTGCCCACGTCTCAGAAAAATAATCTACTCCCACCATGCATTAAACAAAAATGAGGTAGCATCCTTCCAATTACAAGAGATAGATTTGAGTGCAGTGGAAATAAGGAAATCGAATAATTTACAATCCATTGGTGATAAAATAGATTTAAAAAGTGAGGATTTGAGAATTGAAACCTGAAATGATAAAGCTGTTTGGATTTTAAGAATCTGTGTCATAAGATGCCATATTTGTAATAAAAACTGATGTATGATAGGAAATTTGAAAAATAAATGAGTATCTAGGAGTTTAGCTTTAAATATTTTGTCAGGAGTCCAGAAACATCGATGAAGTAAGTAAATATTAGATTGTGTAAGGGTGGCCGGGAGATAATTAGCCGTGTTGGAATACCAGATTTCCTTCCAAGATATGTTAAGTGTATGAAGATTTAGGTGCGGGACCATTTGTGAGTCAAATGTGCAAAGGAGGAATTTGAAGTAGTGCGTTTTTTATATACTTTAGAAGCTGTATGTCCTGAAAGGATAAACACAGAAATACAAAATTAAACACCACAAGACTGAGACATAGAAAGCATATGGGGGTAGGCATTAAGAATAGTATTACATAACAATGTATATTTAGGCAACTCAGACAATGGCAGTTTATAAGTATCTTGAATAACGTCAAACGTGTAAAACATATCAGATTGGCAAATATCTGCAACAAAGAAAATACCAGCAGCAATCCATATTTTCCAAAAATAAATATGTTTATGATATTGGAGTTTAGGATTGAACCAAAAAGAAACTTTTTTAGTGGAAGACAAAACAATAGAAAATTTTCTATCAAATGACTAAAGAGCAATTTTAGAGAGGGCGAGAATAGAAGAATACTTACCAAAAGAGCCATTGGACATGGTAAGAAAAGCAGTTAAAGGGTATGGTGCCAAAATATTTTTTTCCAGGAGAAGCCATTTGGCTGCATTAGAGAGGGGAACGTATGGAACCATAAAGAACATTGAGCCACAAGGAATGCAACATGATATTTTTTTAATCTGAAAGACCAACCCCACCTTCAGATTTGGGCAATTGTAGCGTCTTAAAACGAATGCGTGCAGGCTTATTATTCCACAGGAATTTAGTAAATAATTTATATATTTTAGAATAAAAAGTGGACGGGAGGGCGAAGGGCAACATAGACAATAAATAGAGAATTAGTGGAGTTATAGACATTTTAATTGCTGCTATGCGTCCCCACTAGTTTAAGTGACGATTAGACCATCTATCAAGTTTCTCTTTGGTGTTTGTTAAAATAACAGAGCAATTAGTATCAACTGTATCTTTAACTGAACCGGTACAAAATATCCGTAAATATTTATGTTTTTTTAGAGACCAAATTATCTCCGTATTCTCTAACATTGTAGAATTACAAAAGGCATTTAATGGAAAAAAACTCTGTCTTATTAGCATTCAAGGAGTAACCAGAAACCTCCGCATATTTATGAATGATATCAAGGATAATAGGTATAGAGGTGGAATGGTCAGAAACATATAATAATACATCATCGGCGTATGCCGAGAGATCAATGGTAGTATCTTTCAAAACAACACCTGCATAAGTGCCTCTATTACGAAGAGAACATAAGAGGGGTTCTATTGCAATAAGAAAAAGTAAAGAAGAAAGAGGACAACCCTGCCGAGTGCCTCTAAACAACAGAAATAAAGTGGAACACAAACCGTTGACTAAAATTGAAGTTGAAGGGGCTGAGTACAAAGCCTTAGTCATATTAATAAAAAATAGGACCATAACAGAAAGCTTCTAAAGTTTTAAATAAAAAATGCCAATTAACCTTATCAAATGCCTTTTCTGCGTCTAAGGCAATTACACCAATAGGACCACTAGCTTCTTTGGCAAGAGACAAGGTATGACAGAGCAAACTGGTATTATGAGCGGATAGTCTACCTTTCATAAAGCCAGTCTGATCAATCAGATTGTATAATTGTGGGTAGTAGTGGTGATAATCTATTTGCTAAAACCTTTGAATATATCTTACAGTCTTGACTGACTATAGATATGGGCAGAAAATTGGAGACTAAAGTATGATCTTTTTATGGTTTGGGAAGAACAATTATTGTGGCTTCATTAAAAGATCCTCCCATCATAGAAGTATGCTGAATTCTGTAAAAAGGGAAAGTAAAAAAGGGGATAATTGATCTTGGAAGCATTTATAGAATTCTGCCGGTATTCCATCCGGGCCAGGAGTTTTTCTGGAATTTAAAGCATTTATTGCAATAAAAATGTCTTTGATATCAATAGGGTTCTCTAAAGTAGCTCTATCATTAACAGAAATCTGAGGCAATTAGCAAAATCAAGGAATTCACTGATTATAGTATTATTAGGTGTAAAAGGGTTCATGATTTAAAGAAGAGTAGAAAGAAACTCCTTCAGTATGTCCTCAGTCTCAGTCACCAATGTATCCTTATTCATCTTGATGGCTGGAATCTGAACCCTTTCACGTTTGAAGCGTAAATAATTAGCTAACAAACAACCCCATTTATTAGAATAAAAATAAAAATTAGATTTTTCCTTTGAAATAAGTAAACCTGCTCTTTTACTGAGCATACAATTATATTCAAAACAGTATTTTTGAAGTTGGGATTTATATTGTGGGTCTCTAGATGTAATAAAAAGTTGTTCCACTGCTGCAATCTGTGTCTCTAAGTCATTGAGGTGGGAATAAAAATATGTATTTTCGTGTGCCATAATACAAATTGCGACTCCACGAATATATGCCTTGAAGGCATCCCAATGTATAATTTTAGAGGTGTCACAGGTCTTATTACTCGAAAAATAATCAGAAATAGCTGGTCATTTTTTCAGCATTGGTGGGATTAAGAACTATTTGCGAATTCAATCTCCATCTATTATTATAAAGTGGAGCGTCGGATATAGATAAAGAAAAAGGAATCAAAGCATGATCTGAAATCGTGATAGGGTGTATAACTGATTCACTAATTATGTGACATAAAATACGTGAGGATAATAAATAGTCAATTCCATAAAAAGAAGAGTGAGCATTAGAAAAAAAGTAAAATCTTTGTCCGTAGGGTGTTCCAGTCTACAAAAATCAACTAATCTGGTAACGGAAAGAAGGATTTTAAGACAAAATAAGCCTTCTTAGGCTGGAATTTGAAAGCAGAAGACCGGTCCAACAAAGGATCCCTGATGAGATTGAGTTCGCCACCCATTACAAGGGATGAATTGCCAATTTTGAGTACTTCATCAGAGACATATGACCAAAAGGCAGGGTCATCAGAGGTAGGGGCATAAATATTAATCAAATTTAAGGTAAAATTATCAATAAGAACTTGAGCAGCAACAAATCTACCACCTGCGTCATGGTGATGTGACAGAATTTGTGCACGAGTTTTGTGTGAGAAAAATATAGCTACTCCATTTTTACGTTTTGCAGCAGGAGATGAAACTATAGACCCCACCCAACCTCTAGACATAGTACCCAATATATTGTCATTAACATGAGTTTCTTGAACAAAACAAATATCAACTTTAGATTTGTGTAAATATTCTAAAATTTTACATCTCTTTACTGGATGTCTTAGACCATTCACATTTAACGAAGCAACAATTAACTTTTGTGGCCTAGACATACTTTCCTGAAAAGAAGAAAGGATAACATGACAGAAAAAGGAGAGAAATATTGTAGCCCAGAATGTCAGAAACAAGAAAGAAGATAATAGCCCAGTTAAGAAGGACAAGACAAGACAAACAACATGAAACGAGATCAGTCACCAAGACCTCTTATACCAATAGAACATTGGAGACGGAGGTGCGAAGCAAGAAAACAACCAATAAGATGCAGCTGCAAGAAGAAAAATAATAATCTACAGTAAGTGGTAAAGAAAATTAGCCCGCAGAACCAGAAGGCTGAGACTCCATGAGAATAGGATTATTTTGATCCAAGAATCTGATTAAGTCTGCAGGAACTGAGAAAGACTTGGAGACATCATTTTTCCAGATGAGCATTACAGCAGGGTCAAAAGGCCATATTTGTAACCAGCTTTCCGTAAACGAGGCCTCAGTTCTGAAAATTGTTGTTGCGTTTGAACTGTCTCCTTAGCAAAGTCCTGATGTATAAAATCTTTGTCACCTTCAATTAGAAGAGAAGGTATTTCACAGACAGCCTTTTGAATAAGATGGAGATTATGGTGCCTCAAAATTTTAAAAATTATTTGTCTTGGTTTGGTTTGCTGAGGTTTACAAATTGAAGGAATTCTATGCGCTTTATGAACTTCAAAACGCTCTGAAAATTTGACATTCAATAACTTAGGGAGAAGTTTTTCCAAGAATAGGCGACAACTCTGTCCCTCAACTCCCTCTGGAACATTGAAAATGTGAAGGTTGTATTGTCTATTTCTATTTTCCAAATCAAGTAGGGAACGTTGAAGACAAGCAACCTGAGGCGTGAGTGGAGACATAGCTGTGATGGCTGCAGCATTATCACGAATTTTGATCTCGTTATCTGTAATTCTCCTTGAAAGAGAAGTCATATCTCTCTGAATAGTCTTGATTTCCGAAGAAATTGTGTCAGTATTGATATGGATCACCTGAATTTCCTGCAAAATGTTTGCCAATGCTTCATCTTAAGACTCAAGAGCTTTGGCTTTGGCTTTGGCTTTGGCAGGAGGATGTGAAACAGTTTGCTTGCGTTTATTTGCCAGCATTTTAGGTTCCATACTGGTAATAGAGACAGGCAAATAACCAAACAAATAAATTACACCACTAGTAATAAGTTCTGAAGTGTAGTAAGGTATACTGACCAAATAATAAAAGGCAGGCAGCAAGAAGCAGTTCTAGAGTGGCTTAAAACAGTGTAGTAATAAAGTTGCACTGAAAAAATGAAAAGGCAAAATCCGTTTAATACTTCAGGCAAAGGCTATTGCAGGCAAGTGGGAGTATAGAGTATAGCAATCCCTTTAACACAAGAATGCTTCTGAGGAGAGGCAGCACCCGATAGATTAAGCCCGCCTCCTCTGTAAGGAAAACTGCCAGAGAGTGCAGCAGAAGGCTGAGGAGAAAGTCAAGACGCCTACCGCACTTCACACGGAGATTGCAGACCTCTGAAAACTCAACCAAACGCCTCTGCTGCGCTTAAGGAGCAGCTGAGGCAAAAATGAAGCCTGGACAAAGCCCCCTTTGTCGAAAATTTCGTCGTTAAAGCAGGAGTGGAAACGAAGCTCACGGTGCGGCGGTCTTCTTGACTTGCACGCTCTGCTGTCTTCCCCTAAATGTCGCATGTCAATATCGTCACACATTTTCTGAACATCTTATAAAGAACCATATAAAATACTTGTATTCAGTTCACTTAAACTTAATACAGGACTTTTTACATAGCACAGTTTCTTTACAAACTTCTGCATTTCTGAATGGTGTACTACTAACATCCTCAAATGATGAAAAACACTTTTACAAACTTTTCTTGAAAGACAAGCCAGAGAATGCCCATACTTCTCAGTATATTTTCTTACATTACATGGATCTAGTCCTTGTAACAACTTAATCTTCTGTCTTATACTTTTCTGAGTATATTCTCTTAGCAAATTTCGCATTATATCAATGGATTCCTGTTGAATACTACAAATACTACAACTCCACTTATACACAGGAGCTTGTGGACGTTTCCCTTGCACTTCTTCAGCTATTAACACTTCTGCACTTTTACCAACCATTTCCTCCTTTGCAAGAGGACAACCATCCTGAACTTCGTAGCAACAACCTCCAGTATCAACTGCAAATGATAAACTATTTTCCTGGAAGTAACTTTCCTCATTAAAAAAAGGCTCAGTAGTAGAAGTATGTCCCCAATGTCCACTAAAGATTTTACAAAAGTTGGTTCTGTTCACAAGTCTTTTTTTTCTACTTTTGTCTTTCAATACTTTGACTATTTTATCCAATACTTTCATTCTCTTTAAAATCAAAATGAATAACTTCTGTTTTAAATTGAAAGCAGTATCCACTATACTTTCAATATGCTGCTTCTCTGTGAATTGCAACATACTTCTTTTATATTTGCAGCACGTTTTCATTAAATTCTGAATCACTCTAGATCGAGAAAGTCTCTGACGAATTTCTTGAAATTGGTTTTACCTCCGAGTAGCAGATACTATTTCTTTATCATGTTTCCTTTTCATCGCATTTGAAATTGAAGTCTTCTTCACCCTACTTAAAAAAATCTTCTTTTTGCTTTCTGTGATTTCTTTTTCATTGAATGCTCATAATATTTTTTTCAAAAGTTGTCTTCTACTTTTAGTAGATTTAGTAGAACAAACTGTTTCTGTACTGCTCACATTTTTTTCTACTAGAATATTTTTTCTTTTACACAAATATATATTTTTCTTCTCTTTTCTTTTTCTTTCACTTCTTTTAGGCATTTCCAAATTTTAATCCAAGCAAAATAATTTTCTGAAAAACAAAAAATAGGTTCAATTATTTTTCACATTTGTTCACTATGTTAAAATAATAACATACAATTACAAAACTTCCACTAAAGACTTCCAGACCCAGTGCTGCAACGTGATGGAGCACGACAGAGGAGCACTAGGATGACATGTAGTGCCATAGAACATACAGCAAGTATTTATTTAATTATTTACATACACCTTTACAACTTATATATAACTGCACTACATCATACTTTTCACCTCTCCGCCACACCCCACAGCACTTTCTCTGCAACTCACCGCACACAACTTTATAAATAGCATGTTTAAAAATTCTACTCTATGTACTTAGGATGATATTATCAACCAAACAGCACACACAAAAATTTCCATTATTAGCCTAACAATTTTATCTACAACTTCCCCGACATAACACTGCACCCAGGGCTTTAAGTGTGGGGGGTGTCTGTGGGGATCTGAACACCAGCACTTCATTTTTGGGGGCCTCAAAACGGATCTTTATAGGGCTCTATTTTCGGGCCTCACAAATGTAATCTGTTTTTTTTTCTCTTTATTGCACTGCAGTGACACTGTGAGAGCATGCACATTGCTCCCTCACTTAGAAGTGCAGACATCATGCCAAGTGACTCGCATTGTAGGAGAAGGGAAATCCTTCAAAGAGAGCCATTTTCTCTCAGGATTTCTCTTCTCTTTTTGCAACGCAGGAGCAACATCATCGTGGGGTGATTAGCAGACAGTGCCCATTGCCCCAAACTCTCTGAGACAGCTTCCCAGGCGGACACACAGAGCTGCACCGAGTACTTCACAGGTCTTCAAAAGTTCATTTTTTTGTAAAGGAAACTCTGTTCTTTTTCACCCCTTTTTACAGCCCTTGCATCCCCACTCTGCCTATTGCTGAAAGAATTAGGCTCACCCGAAATTTCGCTCTGGTTGCGCCTCTGCAAATGACCTCAAGCATGCAACTCCAGCACGAGCCTGCTCTCACCTTACACACGGTCTTGTTTTAGTGCAACGAAAACACGAACTTTCCCTGCCTCACTTGTTCTCACACCCCCTCTTTAATATGAACATAAAAGCTTTCCAATTACTTTTATATTCCTACACTGTGCTTCATATGGAAATATAGAACTCAAGGTTCTCACCACCCAAATTAGCTCTCTGGTATACTTTCTCAAATGAAAGAAGTAGAGGTATTCAGTGTCTGTGAGTTACGGCCATTTTAAAACAGTGTACCTATATACAACTCGACAAACCGTTATGTTTCTAAATTAAAGTCTTACACTTAAAAGCTCCTTTACATTTCTTTCTCTAGATGTACCTTTCTTTAAAACACCACCAGAAAAGGATGGTGAAGTATGCTTCACAAAGAGCCACTCAAAGCTTTGTTATTCTTTATAAAAAAAGCTGCCAGTCAATCCTTTTCGCAAGCCTTTTTGATGCCTTAAGAGGGTGGGTGGATGAGTATAATACGTCGTATTTAGGATCGGGGACAGACGATGCACGGAAATAAGAACGTATAGTTGAATAAAGGGCAAGTGGATCCATGGCCAGATGCATCAATGCATAGATACATAAATGTAAATGTAAATCGATACTTGTATAGCGCACTACTCACCCACAAGGGTCTCAAGGCGCTTGTACGAATACCGCTGTGGAACCCATCCTGGATTTCCCTGTGAGGCGTCCACTCCTGGGCACCCCCAAGGTGGAGGCCAGGCATCCTTAGCGTTGTGGGGGCTGTTGTGGAGATTAAGCAAGCTATTGCCCAGAGTTGCAGAGTGGGACTCCATTATTGGAATAGGCACCGAGGCGAGAATTATCAGGTCCGTAGAATTTTTGAGCCCAAGACCCGCCGAGGCGGGGAATTGAACCCTGGTCCCGGGCTAGACCTCTGCATCAGGGTCTGCTGCTCTAACCATTGAGCCACACTTCTCCACTACATAGATGGATGTATCAATGTATGGATGGATGGAAGGATGAATGAATGCAGGGACCAGTACTTACAATAGACGGGTGGGCTGATAGATGCTTAGGATTGGTTCTGGGACAGATGTATCTATCCATATATAGGCGTATGACTGCATGAATGGCACATTGCTTATTATAGATGAGTGCGCTCATAGATGCTTAAGATAAGCGCAGGAACAGATGTATGTATGTATATAAGTAGGAATATATGCATCAATTAAAAGATGGTTCAATGGCGCAGTGCTTACGATGGATGGATACTGAGCTTTAATTGGGCAGGGTCTGAGAACCGGCACTTATTTTCAGGGAGCCTCCAAATGGCTCTCTATCGGGCTCTATTTTCACCCCTCTCAAAGATATTACATTTTTTTTATTACACTGCAGTGAGAGCATGCACATCGATGTACGCATGCTTATTTTGCTCACTACTGAGAACTGGAGACATCACGCTAGGTTACCCACGTTGTAGAAGGAAGGGAAATCCTTTAAAGAATGTTTTTTCCGAACGTAGGATAATTGGAGGGGATTTTCTAAAGCACACAATGATACTTATCTTGATTTAGACCACAACCCAACTTGCATAGCCCAAACCCCTTTTAAGAGCTTTGCCCCCCCCCCTTTTAGAGCACCCCCACTTTGTTTCTCCCACTTAGAACCCTAACTACACCACAATAACAAATAAACAGTGTAAGCTTCCATTTAAATCTACAATAGCACCAGGTTTCATAATTTTCCATCAACGCTATCAGCCTTCTACCACACTACAAGAGTGTCTATCAGCACAAAGATTTCTTATCCACAGAAATGTTGCGTAATTTGTGTAGCTGTCTGCTGGAACACTCATCACCAAAAGGTATTAAAACATGGGAATTTGCCAGAAAAACATATATTATACCATAAAGTGATTCATAAATGGGCACACTGCCACTGCAACACCCTCTTCCCCATCCTTCCTTAACCTTACAAAATCAAAGAAAGAGCCACACCAAACCTAGTAGACACACTATAGCAAAACAGGAACTTAATTTAAAAACTATCTGCCGGAACGCTTGTGAGCAAAGCGTATTAAAACATGCACATTTGCGAGTAAAACATATACCATGCCATAGGGCACTTTATACGTGCTCCCAGTGATACTACATCACCTTCAATAGCTCGACATCTGCATGTTACTAAATTCTGTGTTTCAATCAGCAACATAACCACCTCCCCCACACCCACCCCCGCCCTTCCTTAACCGTACAAAATCAAACAGAAACCCCCACCCCTCCTAGTAGCGCCAGAATACCCATACACAGTCTTAATTTTAACAGGTGTGTGCCGGAACACTTATCAACAAAAAGTATTCAAACATGCAAATTGGTGGGAAAAACATAAACCATCCCATAACACGGTTAATAAATAAGCCCAGTGAAACTGCATTACCTTTACTAACAACACATGCCCACGTTACAAATGCCCGTCTTATAATCAGCAACATATGCACCTCCCCCACCCACACCCATACCGATGCTTAACCTTACGAAATGAAACAACGAGCCCCAGCACTCCTGTTACCGCCACTCTAGCAATACATAGACTTGATGTCAACAGGTGTCTGCCGGAATGCTCATCAGCAAAAGCTATTAAAACTTGTAATTTTGCAACTCAAACATACACCATACCATAAGACGGTTTATAAATAGTCAGAGTACCACTACCCACCTCAACACCCGCCCTTGCTTAACTTTATGCAATAAAAGAAAGAGCCCAAGCAAACGTAGAAGCGCCACTATAGCCATACACAGGCTTAATTTCAACAGATGTCTCCCGAAACGTTCATCAGCAAAACGTATTAAAACATGAAAATTTGCGGGTAAAACATATGCCATGTCATAGGGTGTTTTATAAGTACTCCCAGTGGTACTACATCACCTTTAGTAGCTCCACATCGGCACATTACTATATTCTGTGTTTCAATCAGCAACATAACTGCCTCATCCACACCTACCCCTGCCCTTGGTTAACCGTTCGAAACCAAACAGAAACCCCCACCATTCCTGGTAGCGCCACTATACCCATACACAGGGTTAATTTTAACAGGTGTCTGCCGGAACACTTATCAGCAAAAACTATTCAAACATGCAAATTGGCGGGTAAAACATAAACCATTCCATAGCACGGTTTATAAATGGGCCAAGTGAAACTACATTACCTTTAGTAACTACACATGCCCACATTACAAATGTCCGTCTCATAATCAGCAACATACGCATCTCCCCCACTCCCACCCATGCCCTTGCTTAACCTTACGAAATCAAACAACGAGCCCCAGCACTCCTCTTACCGCCACTATAGCCATACATAGAGTTAATGGCAACAGGTGTCTGCCGGAATGCTCATCAGCAAAAGCTATTAAAACCTGCCATTTTGCAACTGAAACTACACCATACCATAAGATGGTTTATAAATAGTCAAAGTACCACTACACCACCTCCACACCCGCCCTTGCTTAACTTTACGCAATAAAAGAAAGGGTGAGCTCCCTTTACAACGCAGGCATTACCACGCGCTGCCATTACTATGCTGCTTTTACAACGCAAGTCGTTACAACGACTTGCGCTGGAGGGCGCTGTTGGATAGGGAATAGTTTAATTTTCTATTCCAACACCTTCCCTACTGTAACGCGGGCTGGAGTTGGAATAGAAAATTTAACTATTCCACTATCCAGCGCTTACAGCGCAAGTCGTTGTAATGCCTTGCATTGTAAAAACAGCGATGTAATGGCACACGTGGTAATAGCCCGCGTTGTAGTGTCATACAACCAAAGAAAGTGCCCCGGCAAACGTAGAAATGCCAATATAGCCATAGAGAGGCTTAATTTCAACAGATGTCTCCCGAAACGCTCATCAGCAAAACGTATTAAAACATGCAAATTAGCGACTAAAACGTACACCATACCATAAGACGCTTTATAAACAGTCATAGTACCACTACACCACCTCAACACCCGCCCTTGCTTAACTTTACGCAATAAAAGAAAGAGCCCAAGCAAATGTAGAAGCGCCACTATAGCCATACAGAGGCTTAATTTTAACAAATGACCCCCAAAAACGCTCATCAGCAAATCCTATTAAAACATGCAAATAGGTGTGTAAAACATATACATGTCGTAGGGCGCTTTATAAGTGCTCCCAGTGGTACTACATTTCCTTTAGTAGCTCCACATCTGCACGTTACTATATTCTGTGTTTCAATCAGCAACATAACTACCTCCCCCCTGCACCCACCCCGCACTTGGATAACCGTACGAAATCAAATGGAAACCCCCACCATTCCTAGTAGAGGCACTATACCCATACACAGAGTTAATTTTAACAGGTGTCTGCCAGAACACTTATCAGCAAAAAGTATTCAGACATACAAATTGGCGGGTAAAACATAAACCATCCCATAGAAGGGTTTATAAATGGGCCCAGTCGAACTACACCACCTTTAATAGCTAGACATGTATATGTTACGAAAGTCGTTTAAACACTCTGCAGAGTGTATAGCAGGGGATGGGGAGAGTAAACTTTTGATATACCGTCCCTTTACTACATCTACATTAAAGATATTAAATGAAAAGAATAAATTGACGAGTGTCTCAAAAGGAATAGTAAAGCTCAACATCAGTAAAACCCGGACCACTTCAACACCTACATATATCCAGCACAGCGACACAGCCTAACAAATAGTATCACTTAAAATCACATGTAGTTCTCTAATGTCAACAAGTCATACAGAAAATATGCCACACATTTTCATTTCTTTTTTATCTCTCACACATTTATAAAACATCTCTTCTAAAGAAGCACTCCCCAACCACTTCTATTCTATAAGAACAGACAATAATTAATACGTTTACTACCAAATATTTTAGTCTATCTACCTTTTCATTAATCACTAATAAGAAACTACAAAAACTATTAACTATACCCAAATGCAAAACAGAAACCATGTTCATATTATATCTCAACCTAGGATCACATGATTCAAACTATGCGTACATATAAAAGGAACGTATCACTTTTCCTATCTCCCTCTTCTCTCCATGTAATCTTCAAACACTGTAGACGGCCTCACAGTACAACAACCTACCTTGACTTACATTCAAATCTACCTCTCAGTGTCAAAAATAAGACCACAACCTGCCCACACAACATTTCTGGGTTTTGTTTTATCGCTTTTAACTTAATAACACAAACATCTCCTACCACACCACCCCACCCCACTATTTCCACAAAAGTTTGATTTGCAAACGTGCAACATTTTGTTTATCTCCCCAAATACATTACAAACCCAAATTACCGCTGTACCTCATTTTCAAAACCATACATTTCTATAAAGATGACATACTACACTTCTTCTTTGTGAAAAATTCCTAAACATATATAAAGTACTTATTTAACAACAGCTCAAATTGTATGCATATTTTATAACCAATATCAAACACCACACTTTACTAACACTATATTACTAACACTATATTACATTGAAATAAAAATACTTTCAACATTAAAAACATCACCTCAAATAATTAATCACTACTACAGAACACATAACACACCTTGTTCATTCCTAACTCACCTTTGCAGTTGTTATCCAGATTTCAAATGTCACACACGTATACAATTCTTTCTTTGTCACATAGTACATGTAAAGCTCCGACTTCATCAAGAATGAAACCAGGAATGGCACAATTTCTCTGTCGCTCCACACATAAATACATGTAAAGAACAAATCAGAATACTTCATTCCTTCAACGACATTCCACAACTTATATCCATTGGTTAATTTAGAATGTTCCATATGAAAAGCTACTTATTCCGCGTCACATGCAGGTCAAAAGTTCAACCTATTTTATCACCACACTTTCTGGAACATTCTACAACACCTGCAGGTGAAAAGTTCATCAATTTTTTGCAACATTTATTCGAACATTTAACGGCACGTGCAGGTTAAAAGTTCACAATAGGGGTCAGTAGTTCATCAGCTTTATCCCCAACTCCAGCAGAACCTCAGCTTATGCCCCCAGCATCATCAGACCCGTAGGAGTCGGTGCTTTCCACTTTCCAAATACCAAATTCATTTCATACACACAAATTTACCTTCGCACTCCCTATATAACACCCCCTAAGCACCATACACAAGTTACAATGTTCGAAACAAAAGTTCCTCCGAGTAGCTATAACTACATGCTGACACTACTTGGACAGATGTGGTACAGTGGCCAGAGCACATGACTTCACAGCATATGACACACAGTTTGGCTTACGCTTTCATCCCCGAGTCCGGCAGCAGCTCAGCTTACCAGCATGTGACTCTACACACTACTTCACATATTTTCCATACCCCAGGACTTTCAGACCAGTACTGGTCAGTAGATCGTCCTATTAGTTATAACCACATGCTGACACTACTTCCACAGCTGTAGTATAGCGGCCATGGCATATGACTTCACAACACAAGACACACAATTTCGACTCACCCTTTATTCCTTGAGTCCCGCACCAGCTCACCTTAGCAGCATCAGACTCTAGGCAATACCTCACTTAATATTTGTAGCCTAGCACTTTCAGACCCGTAAGGTATGATTAGTTCACTTTGAATCCCCTGTATAGCACACCCTAAACACCCCACAGAGGTTACAGTGCTCCAACCCTCCTCGTTCCTACTTTTTTTGCCCTTTTTTTGCTTACTCGCTTCAACAGAATCACAAAATAGCAGCCAACACTTCCTAGTTCCATGAGAATCACATATTTTCCATACCCCAGGACTTTTAGACCAGTACGGGTCAGTAGTTTGTTCTAGTAGGTATAAACACATGCTAACACTACTTCCACACATATAGCACAGCGGCCACGGCACATGACTTCACAGGATAAGACACACAGTTTGGGCTCACGCTTTAATCCCTGTGTCCCGCACCACCTCACCTTACCAACAACAGACTCTAGGCAATACATCACTTCATTTCCGTAACCCACCGCTTTTACACCGGTGGGGTGAATACTTCACTGCGCACCCCCTCTATAGCTCCCTAAACACCCCACAGAGATTACAGTGCTCCTACCCTCCTGTTTCCCACATTTTTTCACCCTTTTTTCCCCTTACTCGCTTCAACGGAATGGCAGCCAACACTTCCTAGTTGCAACCGCTCGCACTGATCGCAGCCAATAAGCAGCAAGCTCGTGCTCGTAACGCCTCAGCCAATCAGATGGCAGAATTCCCAAATATCGATATCTGTAAATTTCGATATTTCTCAAAACATAGTGAACGGATTTACACGAAATAAAGAAAAGCATTCTTTCTAGACCAAGGCTCTTCTCCCTGCCAAATTTAGGATAAATCCGTTCACACGTTCAACCTGTAGCCTTGTCTAAAGTTTCCTATGAAAATTAACATGGAAATAACACGTGTTGGAACCCCCTTTTTTCTTGCCCCCCCCCTTGATGAATCACCCCCAAACTTTCAACATAGGAGATGATATCAACAAAGAATACGTTTTGAAAATTTCGAGAAGATTCGTTACTCGGCGCCAAAGTTATTTGGAATAGAATGTAACTAGGTCCTAACTATAACTACCTACTGGCAACCACCAGTAGGAAATATATATATATATATATTATATATATATATATATATATATATATATATATATATATATATATATATATATATATATATATATATATTCACTGAAAAAACCATAGGTTATAGACCATATATAGTTAGGAATTAGCATTTACAAAACCTTGAAAATTCACTGAAAAAAGCATAGGTTATAGACCATATATAGTTAGGAATTCGCATTTACAAAACCTTATTTTACTCACACAAAACCATTGAAATTCCATATATAGTTAGTTGCACTAACTATATATCGCGCACCCGCAATCCACTGCTGATGATGTCACATATTACATCATTCATGACATGGTCAGTGACATCACTGATGACATCTCAAATGACATCACTGATGACATCTCAAATGACATCACTGATGACATCTCATTTGACATTACTGATCACATCACTGATGATATCATTCATGTGATAATACGATGAACCTCTTCAGACTCTAATATAACCTTAGATACAATCAGTGTAAACAGACACTCACAGACTGTCACTCATCCATGGAGTTACTCACACACCTAGTCAGTCATGCAAAGAATCAATCACACCTCCATTTCCTCAACTATACAGTTATACAAACTTTACTTATTCAAACATATACTAACACATATTTACTCTCTTATACAATCCCTGATACAAGTTCACAATGATCCATACAGCCACTCACACATTCACTGGCTCTTATGCACAGTTATTTATATATTTCAACTCTCACATGTACTGTGTTTTACATATGTACTGACTTTGACATGTAGCACTGAGATATCCATTCACTCACCAATACTCTCATGCACACAGTCAACCGCCCATACAGCTGTTTCCACATGCACTTTTGAAACCATACATCTAGTGAATCAACTGCTCACACATCTATGCACAGAGTCATACACCTCCCAGCCACCGACACACACAGTCTCCCATACAAATACTTGGGCAACCAATCAATAACCCATATAGTTACTCATATAGCTACTTATCAACACATGCAACAGTTTACAGAGCAACAGACATAATGATGCACAAATTAAGACAGTTTAGTCACTAACCCATGCACTCAGTGAGACACATTTAATCACTCACTCATACAGTCAGTCATGCACCTACTAAATCCTTCATCCAGACACTTATACATCCACTCATGCGCGATATATAGTTAGTGCAACTAACTATATATGGAATTTCAATGGTTTTGTGTGAGTAAAATAAGGTTTTGTAAATGCGAATTCCTAACTATATATGGTCTATAACCTATGCTTTTTTCAGTGAATTTTCAAGGTTTTGTAAATGCTAATTCCTAACTATATATGGTCTATAACCTATGGTTTTTTCAGTGAATTTTCAAGGTTTTGTAAATGCTAATTCCTAACTATATATGGTCTATAGCCTATGGTTTTTTCAGTGAATATATATATATACATACATATATAAACATATATCATCTGTATATCTATATAAATACAAACATAAATGCATGCATACATATACTTATATGCATACAGATGCATGTTATTTACAAGAAAGTTGAAAAAACACTAATAAAAGCAAACAAAAAAATCCACCTCATTACAAACAGAATGGCTTTAACTTAAACGAGGGCGAGATGTATTGCATTTTCAATGCTTGTTTACTTTGGTTCCATCAAGAAGGCATTCAGATGTGTCACACATTTGCCATAAATTCTGAATGTTAGCACTCTAGTTGCACATTAGCTCACTGTAGTAAAGCTACTGCTCACCAGGGACGTCTGCTGCTGGTATTCAAAGTGCATGTTTCAGTCTGCATGTCAGAATTTTTTTAATGAAATAGAAGAGGATTTGAGAAGTCACTCAAAATGATCCCTAATTTTTCTTTCTGAAGCACTAATCATACTTTCTATGGCAAAATCAACCCCCTCATGTTGTTCCTTTTTAAATTGAGTGTTTTCAGACTTACCACTTCATTCCAATCAAGATGGCTTCTGGTGTGCCATACTTTTGTCATAAGTAAGACTGTTAGCGCTCTAGTTGTTCTTTAGAACACTCTGGGACATTCTGTCATTGGGCTATACTTGGGGTACATCTGGGTGATATTTGGGCTACATTTAGGCTCTTTTGTCTCTGGTGGCCATCTTGGGAGACTGTATGTCAGAATTTTTTAATGAAATTGAAGAGGGTTTGAGAAGTCACTCAAAATGTGCCCTAATTTTTCTTTCTGCAGCACTAATCATAATTCATATGGCAAAATATACCCCCTCATTTTGTTCCTTTTTAAATTAAATGTTTTAAGAGTTACCACTTTATTCCAATCAAGATGGCTTCAGGTGTGCCATACCTTTGTAATAAGTAGGACTGTTAGCGCTCTAGTTGTTCTTTAGAACACTCTGGGACATTCTGTCATTGGGCTATACTTGGGCTACATCTGGGTGATATTTGGGCTACATTTGGGCTCTTTTGTCTCTGGTGGGCATTTTGGGAGACTGCATGTCAGAATTTTTTAATGAAATAGAAGAGGATTTGAAAAGTCACTCAAAATGTGCCCTAATTTTTCTTTCTGCAGCACTAATAATGCCTTCTATTGCATAATATACCCCCTCATTTTGTTCCTTTTTAAATTAAATGTTTTAAGAGTTACCACTTTATTCCCATCACGATGGCTCCAGGTGTGCTATACCTTAGTAATAAGTAGGACTGTTAGCGCTCTAGTTGTTCTTTAGAACACTCTGGGACATTCTGTCATTGGGCTATACTTGGGCTACATCTGGGTGATATTTGGGCTACATTTGGGCTCTTTTGTCTCTGGTGGCCATTTTGGGAGACTGCATGTCAGAATGTTTTAATGAAATAGAAAAGGATTTGAGAAGTCACTCAAAATGTGCCCTAATTTTTCATTCTGCAGCACTAATCATACTTTCTATGGCAAAATATACCCCCTCATGTTGTTTCTTTTTAAATTAAATGTTTTAAGAGTTACCACTTTATTCCAATCAAGATGGCTTCAGGTGTGCCATACCTTTGTAATAAGTAGGACTGTTAGCGCTCTAGTTGTTCTTTAGAACACTCTGGGACATTCTGTCATTGGGCTATACTTGGGCTACATCTGGGTGATATTTGGGCTACATTTGGGCTCTTTTGTCTATGGTGGCCATTTTGGGAGACTGCATGTCAGAATGTTTTAATGAAATAGAAAAGGATTTGAGAAGTCACTCAAAATGTGCCCTAATTTTTCATTCTGCAGCACTAATCATACTTTCTATGGCAAAATATACCCCCTCATGTTGTTTCTTTTTAAATTAAATGTTTTAAGAGTTACCACTTTATTCCAATCAAGATGGCTTCAGGTGTGCCATACCTTTGTAATAAGTAGGACTGTTAGCGCTCTAGTTGTTCTTTAGAACACTCTAGGAGGCTGCAGTAGAACAAAAAGGAATCAACTGACAGTCTCTGTCCTTGTTGGATGTACATGTTTTACTGAGAATGTCAGACTTCATTTTCACATGACTGAGAAAGATAATGTGAATTTACAGAAAATATGCTTTCAGTTTAGCTTATAGATCCCCTTCCAAACCACTGTGGGAAAATCATGAGATATTAGTTTTCTTTCAAACAATATTCATGATATCACAGCAGAAGGTTTTTTCACATGGTAAAATCACCTTAGAACCCACCACAATTCCTAAAACGAGTATGGTACCATCAACAAATGATTTATAATATAACTAAAGTCCTAAAACCCTCTATTAACTACAATGCTTTTTAATGAGGTGCGATCATGTATATTGGTCCCAAGATGGCTGCCAACACTTCTTGGATGAAGTGCTGACAGCCAATCAGATCAGATGTGTGGTTAGGCTCCGCCCAGATATATATCTTTTTTTGAACCTAAATTACTCAAAATCCACTGGAGCACATATATTGAGACCTAGCAAAGGCACATCGGGCTAACAGTCCCTACAATTTTGCCAAGTTTCGTGCAAATCCATTCAGCCGTTCAAGCTAAAAGTGAGGCCAACCGCCCTATGGAAATTAACATGGGAAAAACGCGTTTTGGGACCCCCCTTTTTTCTCGGCCCCCCTTTGATGAAACCCCTCCAAATTGTCAGGGGCTGCTCAGAAACAAAATGTTCCATTTTCCGGAAAATTTCAGCCAATTCCGTCCACAAACGCCAAAGTTATTAGACATAGAATTTTCAAAAATCCCATAGAAAAAAAATCCTAACTATATATACCTACTGGCGACCGCCAGTAGGTAATATATATACTAGCAGCCCGTCCCGACGTTGTTCGGGTATGAATTGCTGTCGGCCAGTAGTATATTGTTTTGTAGGATTTCGTTTTGATAGCATTTCTTATCTGTGACAGGCCTGTGAAACGCTCTGATTCACAGTGCACTGCTGATGCACTTAAGAGTGCGCGTTCAGTAGTGTGTCAACTCGAGTTTCCCTACCTTATTTTTCCTTGCAATATTATATAGCGCAAACTCGACAACATGGCATGAGCACAATTTACATTACAGAAGAACACATTCATCACGGGGAGACAAAGCGATTTGCCTGGAATCACAGGATGTTGAGCTGATGCCGAGATTCGAACGTAGCTCCCCAGCTCTAAAGTTCACAATTCTAGAACTTGTGGTGGGAGGTGTGTCTAAAACTGTATGTCGGTGCTGGCCATCAATGAGAGAGACCTGTGCATTTTTCAAATGGGTGGTGAAAAAATATGAGTATGTTGCTGGAGATGTGGGCCGCCGTGCCACCAATGTACTTACCGGGGGAGGGTAAACACCCATTATTCCGCAACTTTCTTTCCGCATACCATCACTCCGCATACTTTCATTACGAAAGTACCATGACTCCGCAATGCCATTATAACTAGGGCTCCCGGTTTTCCGTTTAAATGGATTTTTACATATAAATACAGACGCAAAACAATTTTTCCTTTGTCTGTATTTATATGTAAAAACGGCAAAAGACTAGTAAATTTTGCCTGGCGGCCGTGCTTCAGCCTAGAGTTGCCACTCGCCTGGTCCTTTTGTTGCTGCCCCAGCCCTTGTTTTGAATTCGACATGTATTTGTGGCCTCAGGGGACAGATTAATGGCGCGCAACGCCCATGGGCTCAAAGAGATTCAGACACCCCCGCCCCGTCCCCCCCTCGTGTGTGTCAGCCCGGCACAGACAGCTTCACTGGCACACACACAGCAGCACCCAAGTACCTCACAGGTCTTTAAAAGATGATTTATATGCTAATGAGGCTTTGTTGCGTGTTCTCACCCCTTCTTAGCATCCCAGCAGCTCCGCTCTGCATACTGCTTGGAGAATCAGCCCCCCACCTCCCCCCATATGTTTTGTTGCCCCCACCCGAAATTTGGCTCTAGTTGCGCCTTATGGTTGTGGTGTCAGGTAGTATGTGTCCCGTGCTGCTTAGATTTGAAAGCTAGCACAGTGCTTCTCGGCAGGACGCAGCGCTGTACTATCATTCCTTCTCAGTAGCAGACGCCTCCGCATCGGATTATGAGGCTGCACATCGTAGAAGAAAAGTACTCAGAGGATCAGATGCGTCATCTTCAGAGAGCAATGCTGAGTCACTATCATGGCATGCTTGTATTTTATGTTTACTTCAGTACTGGCTGAACTGACAACAGGAGAGGTGATGATCCTGGACTTCCCGGAAGTCCAAAAGCATAAATGAAAAAGATGAAGCTAAAGGAGCTTGAAAGCCGGCTGCAGCAAGTGGGTTTGAGCTGATAAATATTGACCTGGTTCAGTTGGATGTATGCTGTTTACCCACTGATAAAATGTTAAATGTGGTTGATACAGACTCAGAGTCACTATCACAGCTAAGTGAAACCGAAAAGGATTAAATAGACGAACTTGCAGAACTGCTTGATACAAAACTAGTTAATGAGATAAAAAAAGCATGTTCTCATACTGGAAAGCACAACGTTTTGAAGCAAGTGCATAGGCATAAGATTGTTCCCCAAAATAAATGACGTAAAACAAAAACGTAAAATTGAAAAAGTTGGAAAGAGGACAAAGTGGTTACATTGAGATAAATATCGATGTAGCTAACTAAGGTGCTAAACATTGCATACATTTTTTTTTTGACTAGGAAGCCATCAAGCATGCTAGTAATTGAGGCTTAATTTTATTGGAATGATTTAACCAGGCAAAGTAATCATGACCCTAGTCATGTAAAGTTGTATTTATTTTACCCCTATGGGACGTGAGGGACAGACACTTAACCCCATGTCTGCCTATGGCCTGGTAGTTTGTGGTGTCCATTTTGCATTGTGATCGGTGTGTGTTGAGTTCGTTGCCATTTAGTTTGTTGTCAACTCGTCTCTTGTGTCCGTGTACAAGCAGTTGTACATGTGTTTTTGGGGGCTGAAATAAATGTGGAAAAATACTAGCTGTAGCGTCGTCTTTTGCTTGTCGCAAAAATAAATGCAGATAAATACAGAAAAAATGCCCCAAAAATAAATATGGATAAATACAGACGGAAATGGCAAAAAAATAAATACCATAAAACCGGGAGCCCTAATTATAACGCATGGCATTACATTTTATATGCTTTTACCACGCATACATTTACAACGAAATGTTTAGATAAGGTAAGTATGGGTATAGGTGTATATGTTTTGGGGTACTGAGGTATATGTTTTGGGGTGTTTGGGTATTTTAAGGGCTCAGATTTCGTTTTGGGTTATGGGGTACAGGGGTAGTTTTAGGGTTTAGGGATAGGTATGGGTTTTGGGGTACAGGGGTACTTTTAGGGTTTAAGGCTAGGTTAGGGTTTTGGGGTATTTTTAGGGTTCAGGGGTAGGTTTGGGTTTTGGTGTACAGGGGTATTTTAAGGGTTCCGGGCTAGGTTTGGGTTTTGGTGTACAGGGGTATTTTTAGGGTTCAGGGCTAGGTTTGGGTTTTGGGGTACAGGGGTATTTTAGAGTTCAGGGGTAGGTTTGGGTTTTGGGGTACAGGGGTATTTTTAGGGTTCAGGGGTAGGTTTGGGTTTTGGGGTACAGGGGTATTTTAAGGGTTCAGGGCTAGGTTTGGGTTTTGGGGTACAGGGGTATTTTAGGGTTCAGGGGTAGGTTTGGGTTTGGGGTTCAGGGGTATTTTTAGGGATAAGGGATAGGTTTGGGTTTTGGGGTACAGGGTATATTTATAGGGTTAAGATGGGTTAGTGTTTAAGGGTGTTGGGGAATTTTAAGGAGTAAGGGTGGGTTATGATTATGGAGTGCAGGGGTATTTAAAGGGAGCAGGGTGGGATTATCACACGATAGGAGACATGGCATGAAGGACGGAACATACCACACGCCCCCAGCGTTGTCACACCCCGAGCACACGCCCACAGCACAACTCAGACACGCCCACAAGGGACTACTTCGCTGGCACGGTTCTTTTGCCTTTTAAATGTATATGGTGGGCGTCTGCATAGCCTATGTCCTTCTGCTGCAACTGCCCTTTCCAACGCTGTATTGGGTGTTGTGATTGGTGCTGTGGTTCCTGAGAGTGACACATCACCCCACTTGGGTTTTATTGGATCAATTTGCACGAAAAGTTAGCGCGCCCACTGGGGTTTTACGAACTGGCACTACACATCCCACAAGGCCACAGCGAGGACCACTCCTACCAGGGAGGGGATGAGGAAGATAAAAGTGCACTGCTTAGCGTTTCCAGATGTTGCCGAAATCAACGCCGCTGAAGAAGGGATTTTGTAACCTGAAACGCGTCCGGCGTTTTATTTGGTGATTTTGTTTCTTGAATAGGGCCCTGCCAGCAAGCTGCCTGAATGAAAATAAAACGAGCTGATTAATTATACTTTCGGTGGCCTCCTTCAAATTGTGGTTCCTGCTTTGATGGATATATACATATATATATATATATATATGATCAAGGCCGCTTGGACGGCCGAAACGTGTCTTGGCTATATGTAGAAAATAAATAATGCTGGCACAAAAGTTGGTCTACGCCTGTGATTTCGGGTCTAAGCGGGAGAAAATTGCGAGTTTCTGCTGATATATATATATATATATATATATATATATATATATATATATATATATATATTCTTTTTTTTTCACTGAAAAAAAACTAAGGTTATAGGGACGTTATAATTAGACTCAAGTTCCACTAGTACAAAACCAGTGAAACTGCGATTCTCATATTAACATGATTAGAGAATCTGGATTTCATTAAAGACTCGGAGGCTGACATTATGCATTGTACCTTTAATCAGACCCAAGCAGCCGCATACATCACAATATAAAATCTTCTAAATAGAACAAAGACAACAGGTAAAGGCCAGGAGGCAACAACAATCAGCCTCTCTTAAATGCGGCTCCCAAGCAGATAAGTTGGGCTTTACTTTATCTTCTTTCTTTGTTTTATATTGTATTTTATATGTTTTAATCATTTATCTCTAGGGTGTGTCTCTGATGCAGTTGACCCTCCAATCCCCTCTCCTCACACACCTTCCCATCACTGATCTCCAATTTATGGAGATTTATCACTCTTATGTTCCCCTATCCTTTGTCTGGGCTTTTTCTTCTGCCAACATCTGATTCGACCCGACATTCGAGGGTAAAATCGTAAGTAAGTAACTAATAATGGCGTTTTCAGAGCAATGGAGAAAGGGACGGGCCTTTGACCAGCTCTCTGGAATCCCGATGTGTAGTACTTATAGAAAGTACCCGGAAGGCTTCCTGGTCTGCAAGGTCCCTGGGCATACAAGAGGACTTCATTCCCTAACCAGTAGTTTAACAGGAGGCGCATTTGCAGAGTGGTGGAGAAAGAGGGCATGGCCTCCGAAGACCCCTGAGCAATCCTGCTGTGTGGGACTTACTGGGAGTTAACTGAAAGAGTTATTTTTTCCCAAGGACCCTCAGCAGCCATGGGGACTTCCTTCCCCAACTAGTAGTGCGCCAGGAGGCGTCTTTGCAAAGTGGTAGAGAAATGAGGCAGGCCAAGAAGACCTCTCAGCAATCTCGCAGTTTGGGACTTACTGAAGGTAAAAGGAGGAGGAGTTGGCTCACACGGATGTCCTTGGGGGGCCAACAACCCCTCCTGTTACCTCTAGTAAGTCCCAGACAGCATGATTGCTTAGAGGTCTTTGGAGGCCATGCCCCCTTCATTCTGTGATTTAGCTATGGGGAGATGGTAGTCCCCAGGGTTGTGAGTGGTCCACATTGCCCCCCCATTATTTTTGGTTAAAGCCCTGATGAGGTGGTGGTCCCCGGGGATGCGGGGGGTCCTCAACACCCACCGGCATTATGTAAATTAAAAACCCCAGGGAGGTGGTGATTATAACTGCTGAAATTCACTGGTTTTGTACAAGTGAAGTCTGAGCCTAACTATAATGTTCCTGTAACTTTTGTTTTTTTCAGTAAATTTCTAAGTGTTATAAAATTCTATTTCCTAAGTACAACAGCCCTGTACCCTGTGAATTTTTTTCAGTGAATTTTTAAGTTTATTTTTAACGTTAAGTAAGATGCCCATCACAATGCACAGTGGGGCGTTAAACACAGGGTCTGGCCTAGTATTGACCAACTGCCCAACCCAAGGTTGCTGCTCCTGCCGACTCTCCTCCTTGCCATCCATTGTCCAAGTCCATGATCCTGCTCCGTCATTACAGCCATTTGTGGCTATTGTTCTGCCACTGCCCTTTTGGCCTGCCCTAACCAGTTAGCTTGCTGCCCCATCCGCCTCCTCCCTACCTCTTTTGTCTGAGTTCATACAGAGCCCTCTCCCTCCTGTCCTGCATGGTCTGATATGCTGCCACTGTCCCCCATTAAGCTTGATGTCCCTGCCCACTCATCCTGCCTTCCATTGCCGTATTATATGCCTCATCATTGCCCTCCTGCTTAGCCTCTGTGCTTAGCTTGCTGCCCCTACTTTCCTTCCACTTGCCCTCTGATGTCTGTGTGCCTGCCCCTGATTCCTCCTTTTTGCCCACCATATTCCATGGACCTGCCACACTCCTATCTAATGAGTGTCTTGTCGAGCTGCTTCTGTCCCTTCCACCTGCCTAGCATGGTCAGATGGCTGCCGCCTGTCCCTGCCACCTCCACCCTCCCTGTCCAAGTTCCATCCCCTATCCCATCGCTCCTGTCCTCCATGCTCCATTTTGCTGACACTACCTTCTGCAACCATGTACTGTTTTACTGCAACTGCTCCTCCCTGCCTGCCCTTTGTGGTCTCTTGTGATGCCCCTTTCACTGCTATCTTTTTTGTGTGTCCAGCCGCTACTACCTCCCTTCTGCCCTTCATGGTCATTTATGCATGCCCATGTCCCCTCCCTCTTGCCCACCATGGCCGTTGTGCTGCCACTAACCCTCTTGCTTGCCATGTATGGTCCTCTGTGCTGCCACATCCCCTCCCACCTGCCCTGTGTTGTCAGTTTGCTGTCCTTGACCCCTCCTGTCTTTCCTCCAATGTCTGTGTATATGCCATTATAGTTTCATTGTAGTCCTCCATGGTGTTTTGTGCTTCTAGTGCCAATCCCTCCTGCCCTCCATGGTCAGCTTGCTGCTCCTGCCCGCTCCATTTGCTCCGCCTCTATTTTCCATGTGCAGACCCATATACCCTCCCTCGTGCCTGGTCTGGCCCTTTATCGTGCCCCTACCCCCTCCCTCCTGCCCTTCCTAGTCCATTATGCTGCAACTGTCCCTCCTGTCTGTCCGGTATGTTCAGCTTGCTGCCCTTGCCTCTTCCCCTCTACTCTCTGTTGTCAATGTGCATGGACCAGACCCCTCCCTATTGCTTTCCCTGGTCCTTTGTGCTGCACTACCATCCCACTTGCCCTGTGTGGTGTATTGTGCTGCTACAATCCCTGATGCCTGTTCTTTAAGTTTAATGTGGTACCCCTGGCATCTTCCTCCTGTCTTCTCTTATCAGAGTCCACGTAACTACCCCACTCCTCCTGCCCTCTGTGATCCAATGTATCTTATTTGCCAACGTTTTAAACTTGGTATGAGGGAAATTTTGAAAAAGAAAACCTGGGGAATTCTTTTTTCCCATTGATTCACATTGGAAAAGAGGAGCTTTTAGGCAGAAGCCAGATAGAATAAAGCTGTCCAGGAGTCTCCTTCCTGAATTGGGTCTGTTGACTTGTATGGTTGTACTGTCACTGCCTCTTCCTTCTGCCTCTGCCCTCAATGGTCTTTCATGATGCTACAGCCTCTATTGTCTGTACTGCATGGTTGGTTTGCTGCCCTTACCCCCTTTCCTCAGCCTGAAAATATGCTTTATTTGATTTAATTTAAAATCATAAAAGGAGAATTCAATATCGATACAACAAGAGAGGTAAAAATCGCTGAACATTTATAAAAAATATTACATTGCAATGTTGTTAATGTAAAATCTAAAACTGGATAGTGCAGCACCTTCCTATAACTTCCTGTGAGCGTTAGGCTGCCAGCCCTAATTTCTATGATAAACTGGACCCCCTCATTTTGTTCCTTACTAAATTAAATGTTTAAGTTCTACCAGTTTGATTCAATCAACATGGCTTCAAATGTGCCATAGCTTTGTCATAAGTAACACTTTTAGCACTCTAGTTGTTCTTTAGAACACTCTGGGAGGCTGCAGTGGAACACAAGTGAATCAACTGACAGGCTGCTCCTATTGGAAGTAAATGATTTACTGAAAACGTTAGACTTCATTTCCATATGGCTAAGAAATATAATGTGAATTTACAGAAGAATATGCTCTGCATATTAGCTTCTGAAGCCCCTTCCATAATCTCTTTGGGAAAATCATGAGTAAACAGTTTTTTCTCTAACATGATTCATAAAATCCAAGCAGAAGGCTTTTTCAAAATATATAATCACCTTAGATTACACCACAATTCTTAAAATTAGTATGGTACCATCAACAAATGAAATATTGTGTAACTAAAATCTATTATCACCTATTATATATTCTCCTTTTGTGGCCCTCAAAACCTGCCATTCACTACAAAGCATTTCAATGGGGTGCTACGAGGTGCTATCAAGAAGGCTGCCAACGTTCCTGGTTGAAGTGTAGTCAGCTAATCAAATTTCAGTAGCGTGTCAGTATGTTTTTGGGTTAACAGATATCTATATTTTTAACTTAAATTTCTTTGAAACTACTGAATGGGTTCACACCACATCACAAAAAGGGGACTTTATTTCAAATTGTGTAAATGTATTGTAATGTAAATGTAAATGTAATGTAAATGTATTGGCATTTATATAGCGCACTACTTACCCGTAGGGTCCCAAGGCGCTTCGACTGCTGCGAAACCCTTCCTGGCTTCCCTGAGAGATGGTCCCTTAATGGGTATCTCCAGGGTGAGACCAGGCATCCCCGGCGGTCTGGTGGGGCCGTTAGTGAAGATGAGGCAAGCTAATGCCCAGAGTTGCCGAGTGTGATCGCTGATCAGAGTGGGCACCGAGGCGAGAGAATTATCGAGTCCGCTGACCCTGGTCCAGAAACCTGCCGCGCCGGGAATCGAACCCTGGTCCCGGGCCGTCCTCTGCTCTCGGGTCTGCCGCCTCTAACCAGTGAGCCACACTACTTCACCTGTGAAGATTAATCAAGCAGCGCCAATGTTATTGCCAAAAACTAAAGTGGGAGCCGGCTATGGCCACAGGGGACCTGTAGCTCCTCCCGCAACCCTCAACATGGTTCTTGGGAACCCGGGTGGACACTGGGGCACACATCTATGAAGTAGGAATAACCCAGGGGAAGGCAACTCTAGAAACCACAGAAATTCACCAGTTATAGTTAGCTCATGTAACTATAACTTGTGCCCTCTGGTAATTTTACCTCGCGACCTCCCTATGAACTGCTAAGTACCCTACATATTACATCCATCACTCATGACATATATGACATAATTGAGAATATCACTGAAACATTTGCAATTAAATTATTGATGGGAAAACAGTGCATAGCAGCGGCAAGAGTTATTGTTATCTTATGGCATGAAATACAGTTATTTGAGATAACTAAAAACTGGTGAATTTCTTTGGTTTTTAGAAATTAAAACATTACAGGATTCTTACGATGTCTATTGGTAGGCCTCTGCGAGCTTGTCAGGGTTGGACCGACTGCCCGATCTTGCTTTGGAAGCGGCCGTTCCAACCACAGTATTATGATGCACTACAATGCTTGGTTTACCAACTGACTTGGTTCTTATAAACACGACTGGAAATTTCGACCCTGGCCATTTTGGCATGGTTGAAATGAGCAGATCCGAGCACGGTCTGGCCCTGGAACCACCCACCCCATTACAATGCGCATGTCCGATGCACCGTCGGTGTTGATCAAACCACCTCATCACAGCTGGCAGAAGGGGAAGCTCATAAGGCCGAAACTCACCACAACATGCTTCCACAGTTCCTCTGCAGCCATGGAGCCCATTGCGCACATCATACTGCTCCTGTATGTTTGTTTATTTGTTTGTATTTGTTATGTGCAACAATCATCCTGAGGGATATCACAGCACTGGAAAGCAATATCTATCTATCTATACTACTATTATAAAGAGAGAACTTGCACCTTTTGGCCAGGTAAACTCGGGAACCACAGCACCAATCACAACACCCAATACAGCGTTGGAAAGGGCAGTTGCAGCAGAAGGACATAGGCTATGCAGACGCCCACCATATACATTTAAAATGTAAAAGAACCGTGCCAGCAAAGTAGTCCCTTGTGGGCGTGTCTGCATTGTGCTGTGGGTGTGTGCTGGGGGAGTGACAATCGCTGGGGGCATTCCGTCACGAGTGTTGTTTTTTCTTCCCCGGTTCTATACATTCCTGCTCCCTTTAAATAGTAATTCAGTGGAGGTCACTTTCTCTTAGAACCACCCCAAGCACAGTTATGGGCAAAAATACAACTAAAAGGCCCTGCAAAGCATTATGGGATAAGCTTAGCATAATTTTTAGCATTCATGAAAGGGTTTCAATGTTTTTGAATTTTACTCATCAGGGACATCTTGGGACGACAAGGTGAACTGCAGCTTAATGTATAATATTTTAAATGCTTTTGCATTTGCCTCATCAGGGACATCTAGGGACGGAGAGGTGAACTGCAGCTTGATATATAATATTTTAAATGCTATTGCATTTGCATCATCAGGGACATCTAGAGACATGAGGTGAACTGCAGCTTGATGTGTAATATTTTAAATGCTATTGCATTTGCCTCATCAGGGACATCTAGGGACCATGAGGTGAACTGCAGCTTGATGTATAATATTTTAAATGCTATTGCATTTGCCTCTTGGGGACAACTGGGGAGAACGAGGTGAACTGCAGCTCTTTGTAAAATTATTTGGATACTATAATATTCACTTCCCACTGCTAATCTCGTCCCATAATGGTTTGCAGGGGCTTGATCTCAAAATCATCACCTCTCTCACTGCTTGCTGGAAGCTAATTTCACTTTTGTGAAATGACTATATGCATTTTAGCATGTAGAAATACTTGTTATTTTACCTAGAATATATGAGGTTTCGTTTTAATAATTGGAAATCTGACGGAATGAAATATTGCGGATTTATTGTACCAAGTTCGCGCCAATTCTGCCCACCCCTACTTTAAATACCCCTGCACCCCATAATCATAACCCACCCTTACTCTATAAAATACCCCAACACCCTTAAACACTAACCCATCTTCACCCTATAAATCTACCCTGTACCCCAAAACCCAAACCTATCCCTAAACCCTAAAAATATCCCTGTACCCCAAAACCAAAACCTAGCCCTGAACCCTATAAATACCCCTGTACCTCAAAACCCAAACATACCCCTGAACCATAAAAACACCCCTGTAACCCCAAACCCAAACCTACCCCTGAACCCTAAAATACCCCTGTACCCCAAAACCCAAACCTAGCCCATAACCCTTAAAATACCCCTGTAGCCCAAAACCCAAACCTACCCCTGAACCCTAAAAATACCCCTGTACCACAAAACCCAAACCTAGCCCTGAACCCTAAAATACCCCTGTACCCCAAAACCCAAACCTACCCCTGAACCCTAAAAATACCCCTATACCCCAAAACCCAAACCTAGACCTGAACCCTAAAATACCCCTGTACCCCAAAACCTAGCCCTGAACCCTATAAATACCCCTGTACCTCAAAACCCAAACATACCCCTGAACCATAAAAACACCCCTGTACCCCAAAACCCAAACCTACCCCTGAACCCTAAAATACCCCTGTACCCCAAAACCCAAACCTAGCCCATAACCCTTAAAATACCCCTGTACCCCAAAACCCAAACCTACCCCTGAACCCTAAAAATACCCCTGTACCCCAAAACCCAAACCTAGCCCTGAACCCTAAAATACCCCTGTACCCCAAAACCCAAACCTACCCCTGAACCCTAAAAATACCCCTATACCCCAAAACCCAAACCTAGACCTGAACCCTAAAATACCCCTGTACCCCAAAACCCATACCTATCCCTAAACCCTAAAACTACCCCTGTACCCCATAACCCAAAACTATATCTGAACCCTTAAAATACCCAAACACCCCAAAACATATATCTCAGAACTCCAAAACATATACCCCTATACCCATACTTACCTTATCCAAACATTAAAAAAACATTCTTTTACCATTCATTAATTTGCAACGATTTTCATTGTAAATGTATGCATGGTAAACGCATATAAAATGTAACGCCATGCGTTATAATGGCATTGCGGAGCCATGGTACTTTCGTAATGAAAGTATGCGGAGTGATGGCATGCGGAAAGAAAGTTGCGGAATAATGGGTGTTTACCCTCCCTTGGTAAGTATATTGGTGGCACGGCGGCCCACATCTCCAGCAACATACTCATATTTTTTCACCACCGATTTGAAAAATGCACAGGTCTCTCTCATTGATGGCCAGCACCGACATACACTTTTAGACACACCTCCCGCCACAAGTTCTAGAATTGCGAACTTTTGAGCTGGGGAGCTACGTTCGAATCCCGGCATCAGCTCAACATCCTGTGATTCCAGGCAAATCGCTTTGTCTCCCCGTGCCTACCACAAATGAATGTGTTCTTCTGTAATGTAAATTGTGCTCATGCCATGTTGTCGAGTTTGCGCTATGTAATATTGCAAGGAAAAATAAAGTAGGGAAACTCGAGTTCACACACTACTGAACGCGCACTCTTAAGTGCATCAGCAGTGCACTGTGAATCGGAGCGTTTCATAGGCCTGTCACAGATAAGAAATGCTATCAAAACGAAATCCTACAAAACAATATACTACTGGCCGGCAGCAATTCATACCCGGACAACGTCGGGACGGGCTGCTAGTCCTGATATAACAGAGAACAGGTGGCCCATGGACTGAGATAGGGACCCAAAGTGCAGCCCGCCGATAACGTTGTTTACAGCCTAGGGAACAGTGTTGTTTTCAACTTCTTTCTGTAAGACATATAGTCGTCTATACGGCAAAGATCTAAGGGGATTTTGTTCCAGTGGGCAGCCGCTAAATAGGAGAAGGACCTGCTTCCTACTCTGGTTTTCTTGTAGCATTTAGTTTTGGCAAGAGTGAGAGTGCAAGACCTCAGTTATCTTGTGGGAGTGTAAAAATCAATGATGTCCTGCAAAATTTGAGGGCCAAGCTTGTGTAATGCTCTATGTGCATGGTACAAGAGTTTAAACTTGGCTCTCTAGCACACAGGCAGCCAGTGAATCTCCTTCAGGAAATTCTGATGCCGAGCTATACTTTCTTTTATTATAGACAAGTTTAGCAGCAGCATTCTGAACCATCTTGCGACAGTTCAAAGGGATCCATAAGAAAAGTCTTAGTAAGAGCTTTAACATGGCAAAACCTTTCCCACATAGTGATTTGACTTGGTCCTGCATGGTGAGTCTGTTGTCTATGAGTATGCACAGATTTTTTACGACCCTTTTCAGTTCTGGGACATCTCCGAGTGTCCCAGGCCACCAGGTTTTCCTCCAAATTAGGTGAGCTCCTTCAAAGAGCAATACCTCCGATTTCTCAGTATTGAGTTTCAGGCAATGTTCTGTAATCCAAACTTCTGTTTCTGACAGACAATTAATTAAATTATTTCTAGTGTCCTAATGCCTTTCTTTAAAAGTGATTAAAAGTTGAGTCTTGTTGGCATAGGAGCAGATGTTGAAGTCCCATTGTCTGCCTATCTTGGCCAAAGAAGAAACATAGGCACTAAAAAGAGTGGGACTCAGAGAAGCTCCCTGCAGGACACCATAGTTAATGTTTATAGAGGTAGAGAAAAAGGGCCCATTTGGACTCTGTGTGTTCTATTACGTGAAAAAGGAATTAAACTATTGAAGGGTGTTCAAATAAAGGCCTTTTTCATGCTGGGTGTTTAGTAGAAGGTCATGGGATACAGTATCGAAAGCCGCCAACAGGTCTAAAAGGATCAAGGCGGCAGCCTTGCCTTGGTCCACCAAGGATCTAATATTGTCCAATACTGCAAGTGTGGCTTCCGTACTATTAGAAGATCTGAGACCAGTCTGAGATGGGTCCAGAAGTTTGTTATTTTCTAGGAAATTAACCAGCTGTTTGATGACCAGTCTCTCCAAAACTTTGGATAGATAGGGAAGTGGGGAGATTGGTCGGTAGTTTGCGGGGTTATGGTCCTCCATGCCAACTTTTGTTAGCATTGGAAATACAATGGTTTCTTTCCAGATGTCCGAAAAGACAGCCAACTCTAGGAATTTGTTAAAAATGTGGGTGACATACGGGCTTAAGACCATTGTAAGCCGAGAAAAGTGAGGGCATGGGTCAAGTGGGGATTTCGACTTGACCTCAGTCGTGGCTTTTGCTACCTGTTCTACTGAGAAGGAGGTCAGGTTGTCTATGTGCGCTTGTGCTTTGGGGTGAGGGTTCATGGTGTCCCAATCTGGTTCGTCAGTGCATGGTTGGTTTTTAAAGGAGGAGTGGATTTTGGAAATGTTATCAATAAAATAATTACTGATCATCTCACAGTTTTTTATTAAGGGGGTTAATATTTGAGTCATACTGGTTGGTTTACACAGTTCTTCCACTATTTTATAGAGCTCCTTTGTTGAGTTACCATTGTCCTCTATACGTTTTGCATAGTAGTTTCTCTTGGCACATTTCAGGTCCTTGTGGTAGGTCTCCAATTCTTCTTTGTAGAGCTGTTTATCGCTACTGAATTTGGTCAGTCTCCACTTGTGTTCTAGTGTTTTAAATTTCCTTTTTAGTAATTTGTGTTCTAGTAAGTATTATTTTACTTCAGGTGTTTTCTTGTCGGGTTTGTTTTTCAGCCTAGGTGTGAACATGTCCAGTGTATTAGTGATTTTAGAATTTAGACGTTCAGCCTCCATCTGAATAGAAGGCATCCTTAGAGTATTTTGGATTTTTAAGGGGAAATGGGAGGCAAACATGCCAGGTGTGATAAGCTTCCATGCCCTTTTTACTGTTGATGAGGGTAGGACCAGGCAAATCAGGTTCGTGGGTAACCTAAAAGAAAAGGAGATTAGGAAGTGGTCAGTCCAAGTTAATGGTGCAACCTCTGGTGTGTTGGTAAGGTCTAAGTTGGAGAACAGCAAGTCCTGTGTATGACCGGCAATATGTGTTGGTCCTTTGTTCCTTTGTTTTAGCTGCAGTATCTGCATATCACTCTCTAGGTGAAAATCGTGGGGATTTTCAGACTGAATTTGAAAATCACCTATGGCTAAAAAGTTCTTATGTTTTAAGCAGGAGGGGAATAGTTAGGTCAGCAGTTCAGAGCTAAAATCTGGTTTATATTCTGGGGGATTATACACTACTGCACCCCAGAGAAAATGTACTTATTTACTTATTCGACGACCATCAAAACCAGGACCGCCATGGATGTCGCCGCCGGTAAGTGTCACACTGACCCCTATACCAGTGGGCTTCAAAATTATCATTACTATGCCCCCCTTGTAAACATTTATTAAATCCTCTGCCCCCCATCAATTTTTACAGTATTATTAATCGAAATTGGCAATGTGTAAACATGGCTAAACCAGGCATCTGGTGTTACCCATGTCTTTCATTCCATTGTCTCTCAAAGGGACAAACAAAATGCTCTTAACTCAATGGTGAAGCTGAAGATGACATAATGAGCAGGCCAATGAAAGAAGTCCAATGTTGCATGAGTAAAATTATGACCCCATATCATAATTGTTTCAAATATGGTAATAATGTTATCCAGGAACAGAGAATATATTTAAATTCAATACAGGAGGATTGCTATTATTTTAGCTCTGTTACCTCTTTTCACACATACTCCCAGTCAGGAAATAAATGACCAAAGTTGTCGGTTACGGACCATTACAAAGCTGGCTAACTGCTGCTCATGCTCTTAACACTTAAAACAAAACAGGATGTCTCATAGACCCGGACCAGTCCGAGTTTATCCCCAAGAGGGGCTGTAGTGATAGCACTAGACGACAATGCCACCTTCTTGACAAATCACAACGCTCCCAGTCACCTGCTATGCTCTTGTCAATAGATGCAGAAAAGGCCTTCAACAGGGTGCTTTGGCCCTGTCTGCAGGCGGTGCTTGCAAGATTCGGGTTGGGGAGAGATTTCGAAATTGGATACACTGTAACTACACTTCCCCAGTGGCTAAGATCCATGTGGATGGAACCTCATCCAGCCCTTTAAGATGTCCCGTGGAACACGACAAGGGTGCACCCTGTCTCCCTTACTTACGTGCTCTATATGGAGCCCTTTGCAGATCAGATTTGTCAACAAGCTGACATCTCTGGGATCCTTATGGGAGAGAGGGAACACAAAATCTTACTTTATGCAGACGATGTGTCGTTGATTTTAACTCAGCAGTTCTTGTCCCTGTCCCTGCCCCCACTGCTGGCGGCCAAGGATGATTTCAGGGCAGTGTCGGGTTTCAAGGCTATCCTCAGAAAACACAAGCCGTCAGCCTGCGATTCCAATGGATGATAAATCGCACCTGATGTCCCTGTTTCGTTTTGCCTGGATGGCCGAAGGGGTGACGTATCTGGGACTAGGGATTTTTGCAACACCCGCGCATATGTCTTGGGTGTTGCAAAATCGCTATGGCGAAAGCTGAACTTGTGGTATGGAAAAGGTATACCTTGTCCTGGCTAGGCAGGCTGGAGGCAGTGAAGATGACTTTACTCCCCTTGATCTTATACGGACAGCCCCCCCATTGGTCCTACTTAAGTTGCAGCACCTCATTGGAGACTTCGTGTGGGCAGGCTCAAGACCCCGCATGGCCCGGCAACAGATATACTTTAAACAGAAGGACGGAGGGCTGGGAGTTCCCCATTTGGAAAGGTACTACCAGGCAGCCCAAATGTGCTATATGGTTGAATGATATAGAAAATAATCTGGTGCTTAATTGACAGTGCAGTGGCCGGGATCGACATATGGAAAGTTCCCTGGCTGCAGAAGAAATATCGGCCCGCGGGGTGTACATTTCACTTGTCACAAGCGCTACGGTAAGGTTATGGAACAGGGTACAAGTTGCAAGATGCCTCTCCACGCCGACTTTGCTTTTGACCCCATTCATTGAACACCCGGAGTTTCCCCTGGCACTAAAGGGAGATGGATACATTAAGTGGCAGGAAGCCAGTTGTAAGATACTGGGTAACCCTTTGGCATTGGGTAACGCAACCCGATGTATGCATGCATGCTAGTCGTCCCTTGGCAGACTTTAAAAGACGGTTCGTCACTCGCTGCTCTGATAAATGTTTACTCTCTGACATACACTGCTTCTTCACCACACCTCTATGCCATACAAAAACACCAGCGCAGCGTAGGTGGGAGTTTGAATGCGAGCGTGAGTTTTCTCTCAAAGAATGGCAGGAAATTGTCCACAGAGCAAGGGTATCCTCATGCAGCACTGCGGGCAAGGAGATGTTCCTCAAAATTGCTCATTATTGGTATTATACTCGAGTACGAGAAGGCTGGAGAAGATCCACGGTGCTGGAGCGGATGCGGCTAGGAGGGCACCCTCACTCATTTGCTGTGTGACTGCCCAGAGATTCAGCAATTCGGTATGGCCGTCCTGTCTGACAGTGATGCCATCTATGAGACAGAGTTGCCTAGATTCCCAAGCTACATATTATTGGGTCTGCCTAATGCCCTGACCTACCCTCACAGATCCTGCTGTGGAAGAGCTATTACTTTGGCACTAGGAGTGGCCAAGCAGATCTTCTTATCCCGTTGGGGCACTGACGCAGTTCCTACCCCACTGGATTGGTTACATAAAATATGGGAACATGTGCGTATGGAGAAGCTTACAGCTAGCGTTACACACACACTATCACGCTATGACAAAAAATGGGGCTCCTCTATCAGATTCCTAATGACAGAGTTTGTCGTACTATCCTGTCCCACATAGGTACAGGTGCTTCGCCTTACCCAGGCATTACAAATGGCAGAGTAACTGTGACCGGGGCATCTATGGCACAGCCACTGGCTTAACACAACTTCCACTGGTGACTTTCATTTCTGTCTGTCGAGTGCTTTTCTCTCCAGTCTTTTCTTTATAGCCATCACCCTCTTTCCCTCTGGTTTTTCTTACCTCCACAATGGTTGTTATTCCCCACCAGCCTAAGGAGGTAGGTGGCAGATGTTCTTATTTTATAAAATCAATAAGATGATTTGAATCACAAAACAAAAGATTATGCATTTCTTGGCTAGAGACTGGGGCACCCCCTGATATCATTTAACCCCCCTCCCTCAAGGGGGACCTCCTCTCTCCTTTTGAAGACATTTGTCCAACACATGGAAGTGACCACAAAGCAAAGGTGCAGTAATGTGAAAGTTTTACGTACCATGTTGTGCAGGGGTAATAATGCAATGCCAGCCTCGGTTATCCCCAGTGTGAACTGAAAATACAAGGACAGACCGAAAATAAAGGTAGTAATACAAATAGGCATAGGCACATAGATATATTTACAGAAATATATATGGTGAGCTCACCACTGCTCTAAGTGCCACATGGCATGGCAACATAACACTAATGCACACCTAAAAGTATGTCCCACAGAAACACATACATTGGCACACTACATACTCGTTGAAAACATACAGTCATCACCACTTTTAGAGGCAAAGACTGAGGGTCCACCTGATCTCCTAAACTGCATCATGAAAGAGAGTTTCACAGTGCAGTGTCACCCTGAAAATGTATATCTTGAGATGTACCATATGAAGGGGCTTTAAGGTGCATTGGAGGAGTAAGCACAGACAAATATATATCAGTCTATGAATAGTAATTTGACTTGATAGTGCCTGGCATTACCATGATGGCAATTGTATGCACAGAAAGCTACCATCTAAACTCCATTGAGTGCAGCAACATCTTGAAAAAATAGAAAGCAGACTTTGCAGCTGAATCACCTACCAGTGCCCCACAACGAATAGCTGAGATATCTGTAACACTACAAGCATATTCTCCTACTGTCTTCACCTACCCAACTACAAACCCCAAAGCATTGAAGTCACCTTTGTGTCAATAAGGACAATTGACAATAACTGCCAATGTCAAATACTCAGGCATCTTAGGTACAGCGTAAGGTGTGTATTAACTTATCTAGATCCTGTCTTAGGCCTGAAGTATTGACATATCACATGTGTAACAATATGTGAGAACCACAATCATGTGGCTCATGACTGAAAAAGCTGGCCAAATAGCCAAAATCCCCATCCCCATGAGTCTCCACCACAATTTCCTTCTTAAATCAAGCTACTCCAACTCATGTTGTGACAAACAAGATAAAGCAGTCACAATGCAAAGATCTCTAGACTGATTCCCTCTACCATAACCCAGAAATCCTAACACTTGTGGCTGTGCCACTGTTTGCATGAGACACATCATACCTGAACATATACACACACTCAACATCACTTGACACACACATCCCTTGACAACCCTGACCCACACTTAACAACAAACATGTCCCTCTGATAGCACATACATCCTCTATTAGGCAGGTATCCATGGTCAAGTATGGTGAATTATATTCGGGTGGAAGTTCAAATGTGAGGCCATGTGGGATTCAAGACAGAATATAAAGGCATATCACTCAGCATGATGTGGCCTATGTTCAGTTTACTAATAATGTATATGTACAGACTCATATACTCTAACTGTGCATTAAGCCCTGAGGCTCATGTATATTAGTCCTCAACATAGAGCCTAACTCAACAATCACACCATTTTATAACTATCTACTCCTGTGACTCCCATATGGCCGGGATGCCCGTCACCCCCTCCCAACACAATCCCCAAGGATGGGAAGTCGGACGCAGTTCTGAACTTTTGGAAGGCGGGAGGGAGTCACCCTCCCGGCCGTATTTATTAAAATATGAAACAAAATTAAAACATTAAATAAAAGTTTCATAATCATGTACAATTTTACATTTATTACATTTTGATGAAGACATGTTCTTTGGCTAACCTTAACAAATCTCTAATACAAAGGTTTCCTAGCCGAGTCTAACATCCTGCAAATGCATACATTCTAAATTAAAATTGTACATCCTAGCATTACGGGCCAACAGCAAGGCCTTAACCGGTGTCAGATCCCTACTACCAAAACTGTCGCCCTCACGGTGTGAATGGCGCATGCGCAGAGGACTGTACCCTCATTGCCAACTGTAATTTCCCTTGTCTTGTTGGGGGCCCCCCTTTCCGCTCGACGCCATCTTAAAGGTCGTCCGAGCTCCCGTGTGAGGTATCTGTAGGAAGGACAGCGTGGACTCCCCCCCCATCCCCACACTCTCTATCCGCCGTCGCGGATATCCGGGCCCCGGGAAATTCGTAGGAGGGGCATATAGCCGCCTCCTCCCCTGGAAGGGGCCTATGGCCGTCTCCCCTTAGGCTCACCGATCATGACCTTACCGCCACGGGCCGGATAGTTGACCGGCTATCCGGCCCCCCCCAGACTCCTCCTAAAGGTCATGCTTCCTCAAACCCCTTAGCCATGCTATGAAGTCTCCTATGAGTAAAACATTCCCCTCCCGGGACAGGTGAACCCCATCATTTAGATACATGTGATCACCCCGAATACACCCATGAGGAATACTATGCAACTGTGTAGAGCGAAACAATCTACCAATTTTATTGTTAACCTTCTTCACTGAATGGTTCAGTGCTGACACCGAAAGGCCCCCCCGCCATACTTTCCTGGGAATCATGTGGGACCAGGCAATCGTGCACCCCGGGATTCTTTTTGCCAACCAGCTAACGGCAGACAAAACTTGCTCGAACAATACTCGTCTACCCAGAGTCACCAAGTCATTGCCCCCCAGGTGTACTATGACTACAGATGGCGGTGACCTCTGCCGCCCTAAGAGACCCTCAACAAAAGATTCGAATTGGTCAATACAGAGCCCGCCCCTTCCGTGGAAGGCCACTCTGTACCCGTATTCCCCAGCTGCGCGAGTCGCATCACCTGCTTTGAATACGTCCCCGGCACGCCTCACGTATGAGTGGCCCACGACCCACACCACTCTCTCCTCAGACGGTGATCCATGACCGCTGGTCTCCTGGTACTGGGTCGACTGCAAATTCCGCCCCGCATGACATGCTCGCGAAACTGTAATTCAAACAAAAGACATGAAGCGTGAGTGCATGTCAACTGACTTCACAACATGTGCAATCGCACATACCTTTTGAAGCAATTCGAGGACCATCGTCCCAATCGTTTCACTTCCTCTGAACCCTGACCCCTGCTGTAGCCTCAGTAGCAGCCCCTATCCTAAAGGAGTGGGTCTCAAAATCGCACGGGTCCATGCCCGCGGCAGCGATTGTCAGTGCTAGCACCCTCTGGAACTGAAACCTCGTCAGTGGGGTGCCATCGTTGTGCCTCAGCAAACTCCCCCCCCATGTATCCGCCCTCAGTGCCAAGTATTCCTCTACACATTATCGGGCACGTGAGGGACCCTCGCACGCGCTGCACCACAACACTGTTTCCCGTAGCTCCCTGGTCAGTCTTGGGCCTCGCTATCGTGACTACCATCGAATCACCCCTAATTAGGATGTGATCCCTGCACAAGCCTCCCTCCACATCTTTCTTTTTCCTTGCGACCAGTTCGCTCGCCCGCATAGCCCCATGGAACGCTAATGCGAAAGCTGCCCGGAACAGAACTGCTTCGAATTGGGAGGAGCATGTCTCGACTAGTTTCGCTATGAGTAGGGCCAACCTTTCTAAGTCAATCGGGCGCCTCTCATCTTGCTTGCGACCCTCGAGGCACTGCCAGCCGCGAAGGGCTTTTTTCGCCAAAAAGGAACCTGTTGGGTCCTTGATGCCATGCACCTGCGCCATGAATCAAATGGCCGCCCTGTGCCTATTGGCTGTTGCCGCTGATCGGCCTTCTCTGTGCAGTGCTACTAGGAACCCTAGGAAGGATTCCTCCTGACCCCAGTTCTGATTCTCTGTCGGACCCAAAAAAGCACAATAGGAATGAAACGCTCCTTCATATGACTTCCTCGTCCTGGGGGCTAAGCTCGCTGCCACGAGGTCTTGTAATCCGGGGCACCGATTAGCCAGAGTGCTTCGGGGAATGGTGCTGCCGCTAGGTCCGCTGTAGGTAGATAACCCCTGAACGCCTGCATATGTGAACGAGAGAGTGCATCAGCCGCATGATTCAGTACACCCGGCACATGTTTCGCCCTGAACTGTACATTCAGTCTCATGCAAAGCAGCACAATTTCTTTCAACAATCGCAAGATCCATTTGCAGCGTGCTGCCTGTTGGTTAATACATTCTACAACAGTCATATTATCAGACCAAAATACGACTGAGCGGTCTCTGAAATCGTCTGGCCATGCCATCAGAGTGACAAAGATAGGGAACAGCTCCAGGAACCCAATGTTACTTGTGAGACCGCTGGCGTGCCACCACGCCGGGAATGTTTGCGCCGACCATTGGTTACCAAAAATGGCGCCAAATCCCACGCTCCCCGCCGAGTCAGTCCACAGACCTAGTTCATCTGAAGATGCTGGCGGCTTGCTCCACACTACTCGACCATTGAAGTCGGCCAGAAATGCCAACCAAATGCGCATATCCTGGCGAACCTCTGCAGACAGTCTCGTACAGTGGTGTCCTTCTTTGAGACCAACCATAGCTTGTGCAATAGAGCGTGAGAAGGGGCGGGCCATTGGTATAACTCTCAAGGCAAAGTTAAGCTGACCCACTGTTTGTTGTAACTGGTGCAGGGTCACTTTCTCCTTACCAAGGCAAAGTTCCAGGGAAGCCCTGAATTTAGCTACTTTTCCTACCGGCAAACGGAAACACCCCTCCACAGAATCGAGCTCAATTCCCAGAAACTCCAGTGAAGTAGATGGTCCAACCGTTTTACCTGGTGCCAATGGGACTCCAAACTCCCTCATGAGGATGCAAAAGTCCTGTAGCGCCTGCGCACATTTCGTGTCGCCGGCTGCCCCCAAGAACAGAAAGTCATCTAGATAATGCATAACATGCCTATGCCCTGTGGCCTCGGTGAATGCCCATTCTAAAAAACAGCTGAATCTTTCAAAATAGGCACAAGAAATGGAGCAACCCATCGGCATGCATTTATCCATGTAATAAATCCCTTGGAAAGCAAAACCTAGCAGACGCTGATCCTGTGGGTGTACCAGGAGCAACCGGAACGCTGATTCGATATCTGATTTTGCCATCAGCGCCCCGGGGCCCAGGCGATTTAACATGGCGACGGCATCATCGAATGACGCGTATCGCACCGAACAAACTTCCGGGTCAATAGCATCGTTCACCGAGAAACCCCTTGGAGCCGATAGGTTATGGATCAGCCTAAACTCCCCCGGTTCTTTCTTCGGGACCACCCCTAATGGGGAACATATGAAATCTGGCACTGGCGGGCGCTGAAAAGGCCCTGCCACTCGCCCTAGACTCACTTCTTTTGCAAGTTTTCTCTCTACCCCACTTGCATTCTGTTGCGCTGATAGCTGGTTTTTACAAAAAGGTTCCCCTCGAAAATCCCCCGCCGGGATGTGGAAGCCGTATAAGAATCCCTTCCTCAACACCCCAGCGGAGACATGATCAGGGTATTTGTTCAACCAAGGAGTCATAGCCATGAGATCAACGGGTGTAGGCAATTAGTCACAACGATCAGCCTCACTCCTGCTTGGAGCCTCCCTTTCCTCCCCCCCCGTTATTTTTGGATCTACATGAACTCTCCGGGTGTGAGGAATTCCCACAGCCCGCACACATATGCTTGAACCTACATGTTCCTTGCGGTCTGTTACAGTTATCTCGATTGAAGCCCCAACAGACCCCCCGCTTTCCACCATTCCCGCCGGTCTTCGGCTGGTGATCACCACCGGCGCCTCCTCGAAAGGGCACCGCGGGTTTTTGGCGGGATACCCCCGACCCACTCCCGCCTGACGAGGATGTCCCTGCCGTCCCAGGCAGAAGCTGCTTATGCCAAGAAATTGAGTCGAGGCAGTCCCATGTCAGAGAGGAATCATACTCTTTCGCTTTACGGAATTTCATATCGTAACCTTTCCATTCGTCCCCCTCATACATTTCATAAAAATCCATTATACGAGTTTGATAACAAGACAGTTCAGTCAATACCTCGGGCTTACGTTCACCAATAATCGCAGTAAACATTGCAAAGGCCTTCGCCCAATTCGTTATAGTCTCCTCCACCCTAAACTCCGCCATCTTGGCGCGCCAGACGCTCGGGTGCCACAAATCTTTCTGTGTTTTAGCATAATCCATCTCTCGATGGTCAGTTAATAACGAAAACATATTGACATACTTGTCTGCCCATATCAATTCTTTCGTGGCAATCGGGATATGTTGTATCACCCTCTCCCGCCTTGAGGGTAATGAGCCCTCTCCCGCCAGCGGCAAAGCGAGCTTACCCGGTTCGATCGTTGTTCCCGCCGTTTTCTCGCGATTAGCTGCCGGTCCTTCCGGTATCACCTGTGGGGAAACAAGAGGAAGATTCGCCTTCGTGGCATCTTGCGACTGCCGCAACTGCTGAATTAGTAACTTGGCCTCTTCGGCCGTGTCTCCGGGCGCCGTAGCACCCCCTGCCTTCTTATTGAGCCATGCGGCCAACTGGGTGGCCAGTTCAGGAGGCATATCCTCATCGTTAGCGGGCGTAATCACAACCGGGATCGGTTGACCCGCGTCTGGGATTGGTACCGGGTCATTAGCTGGTGTGACAGGGGTGACCGGGGGCACCTCAGGGACCGGAACCTCCCCTGCAACCGCCCTCCTCTTGACCCGTTTCCCTCTACCCTCGGGGACGATTCCCGGCAAAGCCGGCCCTATTACCTTCTTAGGGTTACCAGGCTTGTTCATTGCAGCCAGTTGTTTTTTGACGACCGCCAAATCTCGACCAAGCGCTGGGACTTGTCCGACCTTTCGTTCCATGCCCGCTATCCGGTTCACCAACATGCATAGCAACTTTTCAGTCTCGGAACCCTTTCCTGCCTTCTTGCCAGACATGGTTTTGATTATCCGTTCGGAGTCGATCAACACGGACCTGGATTCTTCGCCTTAAATCACTGAAAGAGAAACACAAGAATTACAAGTTCTCAAACTTGCAGCTTGTTCAGTCGAGGGCTCACGAGCAACGAGTGGGTGAAGCCTTCAGAGCACAGGAACAAGAGGATGCTTCTTCGGATTCCCGCTCTATTTATCCTTCTTCGGGGGGGGCGTGTACCCTCCTCCGGTACGCCTACTGGGCGTGGTCATCGGTGTAGGTGTCTAGGACAACCCCTCTTGGGCGGGAAAAGGCGCGCCCCGGCTACGCCGCTTCGGGCATACCAGCCGAGACACGCCCCCCGCCCAAAATGGTTTCCCGGGAGGATCGGGGCACCCAACCATATGTTCGGGGGGACCGAGTGGTCGCCCCTTTCCATTTCTGTGCCATCAGCCAGCTCCTCATGTAGCTAACACATACATCAATAGTGAATTAGTAAATACAGAAACACAGTCTAACTTACGAAGTATTGTCATGGACCCACACACGCCATCCACATGAAATAGGCAACAAATGTGAATGGCATTACAACCGTCCAAATTCCACTACACAGCCGACCACAGTGCATAGACACTCTGCATACAATGGATCTCTAATTTAAGGGGAGTCCTGGAAGACAACATGGCCAGAACATAGTCTAATTTCTACCTACCTCACATTTTCCACGTGGGCAAGACATTGATAATCATCTCAACTGGGACTAATGGCTACTGGTACAAAATGGCAACCACATGTGGCACATTTGTCATTGGAAGTACTTAACAAGGTCCACTATAGGAAAAAGCAATTTGGCCATATCTATTAAGTCACATTTTGATGTGTATACATTGCTTTGAGTACAGGTGTGGCTAAACTATCATGTATGTAGAGTCACAACGCCTCCTGGTGTTATGACAAGAAGATTCCGTTGTACACATCAAATACATATGCAGCATACATCTCATTGAGTTTTGTCTGTTGACACGCTGGCACAATGGACTTAGAAATCTAACCAAACTATGAATGCATACAATGTTCAAAGCAGATTTAAACCTTCACCCCACAATCCTACACAACCCTCATGCAGACATTGACACCCAGCCAATATGACTACACAAACCCACACAACATCCCAATAGACTTACCTATTCTAGGAACCATATGTTATCATTGTCATACTAACAGAACTGTACTCACACATATCAAATTACACATGAATAACAGTTAGCAAGTGATATGTTTGGACACAGGAATACCAAACACAAAATAAAACTCGCTTTATTCAGCTACTAGAGTACAAGTATGAAATCAAAGGCCAATGGCCAGTCCAAATGTTCATGTTGTGGGGAAGCAAAGTGTGGTCCACCCAAACTTCGCTTCAGTAATGCTGTTGAGGCATACCACCTCTGGAAGGTCCATCTAGGGGATATGCTAGGCAACAAAATAAAATAACTAGGGGGCTGGGTTGGTCCTTGGGAGGGGGGCTGGCTCAGTAGGAGGGCAGGATGTAGGAAGGAGGGGCTGGGCTTCACCATTTTGGGGATTGTATAGCCCTGAATGGTGGTGAAGGGAATAGGGAGTGAGGGAGGGAACTTGTTTTACTTATAATTTCTTCCCTGTGGAGGTACTGGGGTAGGAAGGGGAAGAAGATCTTCTGGGTTTAGGAGGGTGTGGGGCGGTGGCAGGAGGGGAGGTTTCCTTTTCCAGCTTTCTTGATGTTGCGTTTGGGTCCCAGATGGGGGCTGGCTAGGTGTATGTTGAAGGGTATGGCAGGGGCACAATGGTATTTATTTTAGGTATGGCAGGGGGTTGGAAAGTCCGGGAAGGGAAGATGTCAAGGGCAATGAGGTGGAGTTTCTGGGCTGATGGGGTACCAGGAGAGGCAATGGTAGGTGGTGTGGAGGCAGAACATAGTGATGTATGCGGCATGTCTGGGGGTGCTGTGTGGTGTCTGTAATGGCTGTGTGTGATGGTGTTGTGTCTGCCTGCAAATCAGTGGATGTGGAAGTCAGGGTGTCTTGTGTCTGCTGAGCTCATGTGTGTCTGTCTCAGCAGACACACATGTGTTGTGTGTGGATGTTGCTGTGGACGTGTGGTCAGCTTTGCATGTGCTTTGGTCAGGTATAGGAATATCGACTGTAGATGGGGTAGAGGCCGGGATGGAAAGCTGGACTTGGGATAAGGCTTTCATCAGTGTGGAGGCTAGAGCATGAATGGATCTCTGTAAGGAAGACATGCCACAGTGAATGCACTCCAGCATAAATACCATCTGAGTCTGCTGATTGGTATGGACCTGGAAGACATTTAGCACTGCTGTCTGACCCGCAGAGATCTGTCTCGGGAGGGTAATGGTCTCCACACTCAGGATCTGTTTTTCAGGATCAGACCAGGGCAGCAAGGGATACAGTGCCGCGGTTGTTTGGGAAGCAGCTGATCACAGTAGTTCTCGTGTGGACAGTGAGCAATAGGGAATCAGTGGCACAGATGGTGATGGGACAGTCACGCCTGTAACATCTTTGTCTGAACCCATTTCCAGTGAACCCTCCCAGGTGGTGGTGGAGTCCCATTGTAGGTAACATATCCCATGGCCTCCCTGCGAACCATACGATTGGAACTAGCTTGGATTTACTGGAGTTTGATTGGGGGCATCACAGGCACAAATATGGTGACAATCACATAGAGATGCTGCAACATGCACCTCTAGACACCTCCCCAAATTTCTGCAATAGGTTTAGTAATATAGGGACCACTTGTGTTGGTTGCCGACATACACCAAGGTATCATGAGCGTACATAGAGACCACGTGGTTGGTGTCTGCTAGCTGCATCCCCCACCCGCCCTTCCATTCCCTGTTACGACCCACGGTGGTGGGACAATGTGAACACTGCTTAGAGCCATGATTTGCAGCAAAAGACTACAATTCCCATGAATCTCGGGGGCGAGCGACGCATCTGGCTATGACGTCATTTCACGGAAGCCTCAAGACGGAGTGAATCCAGCATCGCCTCACCGCTTATTCTGGTTCCGGAATGCTGTCACGGTAGGATACTTATTCCCGAAGATTGGCTGCGTATCCTTTTCAGTTCCCTCCTGTTTCCTTCCTTCGTGTGCTTCGTTGTGTCACGCAGTATCGTGTTCCGCTCGGGGGGAAGCCTCCTCTCAGCGGGTAGCGGAGCCTTGGTCCAGCTGCTTCGTGAGTGTGGTTCCGTTGTTTTTGCTGCCTGTGCTCCCTTGTCTTGTACAGCTCCTGAGTGTTATCAAGGGTTGCAGGGAGGTTTTCAGACTGCCGCTATTACAGTTGACATTTATAGAGTTACCACGGGCTGTGGCAAATTCTTGTGTATTGTTTAGGTTGTCACCATCGGCAGAGAGAGTGTATCTGCTGGGGTGAATAAGACATCATTTTCACGAACTGATAAGCAGCTTTACCTGGTTGGACAATTTCTTATATATATATATATGCTCGCTGGTTCAGGACATAATCAGCAGTGTATATCAACTTTGCTCGGTAAGGCTTCGGGTGACGTAACCCAGAAGTCTGTTATCTTCGTTGTCTCGAGGAAACCCAATTCAATTATTGCTGTTTTACGTTTTCTTTACACAACAGGGGTATAATGAGCTTCGCCTGGCTGGCTGATTACCATTCTGCCCTCTGTTGAAGCCCCTACATTTAGCAACAATGGTATGTGAATAATACCATAGGATTATAAGGCTGTATTACTGTGCATGTATTTAATAACGCATTGTCTTGTGTTTTAGGATTGTGCTGATGTATTCTACTCTTTGATGGCCAGGCAAAGCCTACCTTTTCCTACCCTCCAGGTAACTAGTGTTTAGTTCAGGACGGTATAGTCTAGAGTATTTATATAGTTCAGGGTAGTCAGGTATGCATGGCATGTTGTGATTATTATATCTTGTTCTCATTGCAGCTCCTCCGCCCTCCCGTTCCTGCCCTGCAGTTCCTGTTATCCCTCGCTTGATCACCACTGTGAGTCTGTTTATAGTCAGACCCAGAGGTTATCGAGAGGTGGAACCCTTTTTGGCATCGTACCATCCTGAGGACATTGGGACCTGACATTCCCTCAATGTAGCCGCTAAAGGTTCCATCGCTGCTGAGAATAGGAGCGGTGACAGTGGGCACCCTTGCCTAGTAGCCCACATCAACATAATAGTACTTTATCATACCCCAACTCAGACTTGGGCCTGAAGGGTCATATACAGCAATTGTAACCATCAATGCAACCCTTTTCCCACCCCCATTACTTGCAGGACCATATATAGACCAGTTCACTGAATCAAAAGCTTGCTCTATATCAACCAAAGCAAAAGCATGGTCATCTCATTCCAGGGAAGGAGAGTGCCACACATGTGCCAAGCGTCGTAGGTTATGGGCGGTACTGCATTTGGGAATTAATCCGGCCTGGTCTGGGTGTATCAGATGAGGCATATCTGGTAAGAACCGAGCCGCTAGTATTCCACTTAGGATTTTCATGTCCTAGTTTAGAAGCGAGATCAGGCGATATGAACTCGGTAGCTGTGGATCTCTAACCGGTCTGGGGAACATGATCACCATTTCTTCCCTCATCGAGGCCAGTAAGGTCTGGGTCGTTAAGGCCTCATTATCCATTTCTAGGAGGTGGTCCACCAAGAGAGGTGCAAACCGCTTATAAAACTCAGACGTGAGGCCGTCGCTCCCAGGGCTTTTGGCTGGTTTTAGGGCTCTCATGGCTTCCGTAACTTCCTTCTTTCTGATTGGTGCATCGAGTAACGCCCTTGTTTCATTCTCTAGGTGGGGTAGATTAAGGGTGGTCAGAAAGTCCCTAATCAAATCCTGGGGCTGGGAGAATTGTTTTGTATATACAGTGATCAGGTGCTCAGTCAAGGTATCAAGGCTTGTCGCTTGATAATTTATAAACCACGGTCCCCTCTAGCGTTTTTTAATTGCAGTATACAAGTGGACAGTGTCTCATTCCGTATTAATTTGGCAAGTAAAGCTCTGTATCTGTCACCCTCCATTTGCAAGCCCTAACGATACTTTGTGTAATTATATTTTTGCAGATGGCATAGGGATTATAAAGCACCCTGGCGTCAGAACACCATTCCTTCATAAGATGGGGATTGTGGGGAGGCTTGTCTTTATGTCACCCCGTTTTTTTCTCCTGAATTTTTATATCTCCCTCAAGTTGGCAGCGCACTCCCTATGATGTCTTTATACAGACCCCTCTGATGACAACCTTCATAGCTTCCCATTCCCTCGTCCTCGTGGATGCCGACCCCCAGTTTTTCTCGAAATATCTCAAGGGTTCTTCTGCAACTGACACGGCAAAGGGTGGATCCGAAAGTGCCGCCGCCTGTAACCTCCATGTGGGTATCGGCAGTCGGGGTCGCTTAGTGGTAAGAGTAAGCATGACTGGGGAATGATCCAAGAGATATCTTGGCAAATAAGCTATCCCCTGTACATCTGGAACTATGGAACTAAGTCTACTGATAGGAAGCAATAGTCAAGTTGGTTCAATGTGTTAGTCACCGGAGTATGACAAGGGAAGGATCTTTGTTTGGGGTACCATACATTTCACACATCACATAACTTCATACCATGTAGGATACGTCAAAGGGCCCCAGTCATTTCCGGTTTAGTATTCTGTCAAGGGGGCTTCCAATCCAATGTCCCACCTACAACGCAGTTAATATCCCCCATCAAAATCGCCCCAGCCCCCAAGTATGGGGTCGCAGCTGCCACCACTGAAGGGAAGAAGTCCGTGCAGTCCGTATTAGTTGCTTGTATATTTATGAGACATACTTCTCGTCCATCTAGTCTGCCATGTAGTATCACATAATATCCATTCGGGTCTGTTATGTGGTGTAAGTGCTGGAACAGTACCCCCCGGAGCCAGCCATATAAGTGCACCCCGTGGCGTATATCTGTGCTGTCCACCGTCGTTTGGTGCAGGGTATTGTATACCCCCAAACATGAGTTTCCTGTAGACATGCTATAGATATTCTAAAGCTTTTCAGATAGGCAAACACCGGTCTCCATTTTTAAAACATTGCTATACCTTGCACATTCCAGGTGAGCAATTTCTTCATGGGGTAAACCATACAGACCCTCTTTCAGAAAGATCTTTCCCTTCTCTCTGCCTTCCCACCCATATAGGTCAGTTTTGTAGCATTAGCCTAACCTCCATAAAAGGAACCCACAAATCACTCCCAAACACTTTCAGAATACAATCAACGGTATCACGCTCCCCTACCTCCCTCCCCCTGGGCAGTAATGCAGGTCCCCCCACATTGTGGAGAGCTAGGATCTGTTTCCCGCCCCATTTCCCACCCACCCCATATTCCAGTCATAACAACTACCCACTGCATCATTATCCACTTTGTATGACTTGTATCATTATTACAAGTAGCAATTACCTAATTGCGATATTATCCGAATCGCAATTAGGGAATTGCTAATCCTAATGTATGAAACTGTTTTCAGTATCATTAGCGATTCTCAATGGGTCACAAATAGACCTAACTCATGCATATTAATGAGGTAGGTTGCAATTTGAGAGCCATTAGGAATCTACGCCACCACAGGGATGTTGGCCTGCTGAGGTCAGCAGATCACTATGTCTGTGATTGCTTTTAAATAAAGCAGTATTTTTTGTTTTTAAATGCAGTGGGATGCATTTATAAAGCAAAAATGAAATTTTGCACTTTCATATTTTAAGAGTAGGCAGTGGTCTGTGGGACTACTGCCTGCTCTTACATTTTTTTTCCATTCTCAAAGGGGAAGGGGCCTGTCTGAGGTTGCGGCGTCTGGGTTGGTGGGGTCGGTGGGTGGGTTCTGGGCGAGGGAGGTGATCAGCTGGTCTTCGGTGACTTTGCTCCAGCAGCGGCGATGCAGCTGTTGGGTGCGGTGGTGCGTGGTTGGTTTTTTGAAGGTGAAATGGATGCAGCGGTGGTCGGTCCAGTGGAGTTCAGTGGTGTGGTTGAAGGAGACGTGGGTGCTTGTGGAAAAAATGGGGTCCAGCGTGTGGCCGGTGGCGTGGGTGGGTGCAGTGACGAGTTGTCTGAGGCCGAGGTTGGCGAGGTTGTTGATCAGGGTGGGGGAGTTGGTTTCGTTGCTGTTCTCAAGGTGGAAGTTCAGGTCCCCGAGGAGGATGTAGTCTGTGGAGGCGAGTGCGTGAGTGCTGGTGAGGTTGGCGATGGAGTCGCTGAACTAAGCCCGGGGTCGGGGGGTCTGTAGACGAGTGTTCCTCTGAGGGTGGTGTTGGGGTCGGTGTGGATCCAGAAGTGCAGGTGTTCGGCGGTGTTGAGGGTATCGTCTGCGTGGGTGGCGACCTTGAGGGTGGACTTGTGGACAATGGCTATTCCTCCTCTGATTCCGTTGGCTCGATCCCTGCGGGTGATCTTGTAGCCGTCAGGGATGGCTATGGCGATGTCGGGCGCCGAGGAGTCGTTCCACCAGGTCTCGGTCAGGAAGGCCACGTCTGGGGCTGAGGTGTTGAGCAGATCCCAGAGCTCAACGGCATATTTGCTTGCGGAGCGGGTGTTGAGGAGTAAGCAGCGGAGGTGGTTGGGTCCAGTCCTTGGAGGTTTGGTGGCTCTGTTGCAGGTGAAGCTGCAGGTGCGGCAGGAGAAGGGTCCGTGGGTCTGTTTCGGGGTGGCCTGGAAGCAGGTGTGGTTTCGGCCGGCATTGAGTGCGTGGAGGGTGCTGGCGTCGTAGTGGAGTCTGGTGTTGTGGCGTTCGTGGGGTCCAGGGGTTCTGGCGCAGGGCGTGGTCCAGCCGCGGACGGGCGCAGACGGGCTTGCATTAGGTGCGCCTTCGGAGCGCCAGCGCCACGGAGACGCCGCGTCCGGCATATATGGGGAGGTGGGAGGGAGGAGCAGCTGGGAGGCGGGAGCAGCGAGTGGGCAGGGGGAAAAAGGGTGGTACAGAAGGCAAAAGGGCACAGAGGGGGGACAAGAACGAGTGGCAGAGAGCACAAAAACAGGGCACATAGGCAAAAGGGGCACAAAAGGGGGGAAACGAGTGGCACAGAGCACAAAAACGGGGTGCACAGCAAAAGGGGCACAAAAGGGGGGAAAAACGAGTGGCACAGCGCCCAAAAACTAGGCACACAGGCAAAAGGGGCACAAGGGGGGAAAAACGAGTGGCACAGAGCACAAAATGTGCTCTGTGGGGTCACAGAGAGGAGGAGCAGTGGCACAGAAGCCAAGGACAATTATTAGCAAGTCGGCGGAGGCAGCAGGGGCACACAGCCGGAGCTGCATGGAGGGGGAGCGACCAACCAGGAGGGTCAAGGGTCGCTCACCTCACTGTGCAGCGTCCGGCATATATGGGGAGGTTGGAGGGAGGAGCAGCTGGGAGGCGGGAGGCAGGAGCAGCGAGTGGGCAGGGGGCGTGGCACAAGAGGGGAAAAAGGGTGGTACAGAAGGCAAAAGGGCACAGAGGGGGGAAAAGAATGAGTGGCACAGAGCACAAAAACGCGGCACACAGGCAAAAGGGGCACAAAAGTGGGGGGGGGAAACGAGTGGCACAGAGCACAAAAACCGGGCACACAGGCAAAAGAGGCACAAAGGGGGGGAAAAACGAGTGGCACAGACCACACAAACGAGGCACACAGGCAAAAGGGGCACAAGGGGGAAAAAACGAGTGGCACAGAGTGGAGCAGTGGCACAGAAGCCAAGGACAATTACCAGCGAGTCGGCGGCGGCAGAAGGGGCACCCAGTCGGAGCTGTGTGGAGGGGGAGCAACCTACCAGGAGGGTCGGGGGTCGCTCCCCCTCCACGCAGGGCTGAACTTTTAACAGAACCCGCTTCTGAACTTATATGAGTGTAAAATAAACTTGTTGCACTTCATCATAGTCAACTGGTAGTGTCTATAGACGCTTTAGAGTTTATCAGCGAGTCTTGCATGGCTGCTACTGAGTCCGACATCATCTCTGCCCTCCGTAGGTTTCCGTCGGGGCACACCCGGATTCGGCCTGAGAATCGAGCACCATTTTGCGACGTCTTCTGAATCTGCTGTCTTCGTCCTTTGGTAGCATTCATTGCTCCCGTTGATGCGGATGTTTCAGTGTATGGGCCCCCACCAATATCTGCCTCTTCAATGGTATATTACCATTCCTCAGCCTCCGCTGCAGATAAAAAGAATACAGCCCTGCCCTTGTGCTCCACCCTCAACTTGGCAGGGAACAAGAAACTGTACTTTATCCCGGCATCTCAAGTTGTCTCTTGCCCATCAGGAACGTTCTCGGTTGGTCTTGAACCTGCTGAGTATATTCAGGGTAAATTGAGATTGGGTGTCCTTCAAATAGTAATGGTTCTCTGGTGCGGATAGCCTGTAGGATTACGTCTCTGTCCCGATAATTTAAGAATCGGGAAATGGTGTCATGCGCTGGGGCCCCAGGACGAGGCGGGGGGACCAGTGCTCTGTGGGTTTGTTCAATGTTAAAGAATTTAGAGTCTCCTAGGAGCTAGGATCTTAGTAATCCAGGCCTCCAGAAACATCTCTGCTGATGGTCCCTCCGCATGCTCGGAAATCCCACAAATTGCAGTTAATTCCTTCTTGATCGTCCCTCCTTGGTCTTTTTCGCTGTCATCCATATTGACCACTTTTTTCTGTAATTCAATGACAGTTTCCCTCAGTGATTGGCCCTCCCTCTGGAGGGTGTCTACATTTTGTTAATTCATGGTGACTCCCTCGGACACCCAAGTAGATCACACCTCAGCAGGTAGACATCAATGACTACAGAATCAATTTTATTGACCATATTATCTCAAGTGGTCTGGATCGCTGCCATAATATCTGCTAACAAGGGGTTGCATTCTGTCATGGCCTCCGCCCCTTGTTTCTCAGCAGCGAGTTTCAGTGAGTTTTATTCTTGGGGCAGGGGCTGCGCGTTATTCAGGATCTTGTTAGCCTGCACCTTGGCGCCCTTATCCATCACCATGGTAGTTAGCCCTCCTAGAAATATTCCTGGATCCCTAGGGTTGGCCTTCGCACTGATTGTGCACCACTCCTCACCTGTTTATTATTATGGCAGGCCACTCTCATGCAGGTTTTTGTTAGTTGGTATCCACATTCGTACTGTGACCCTTCCAGTTATACGGAGTACAGAAGCCACAGTTTTGATTGTCTGCTTCACAGGTCTCATGAGGTGCCCTACCATGCACACCGGGACAGGTTGGTCTCCTGGTGTGACTCAGAATCCAGGCGATCCACTCTCCAGTACAACACTTCACTTGCACCTGCGGGTCGCATCTCCAACGTGGCTACTGTCTGGAGCGGAATCTTCCTACCTTCTTTACATTCCTCTCCTACAGTGAACAGTGAGGGAACCAGGCCTCGAGGCAGAAGACCCCCCAACGGCGGAGGATGCGTGGCTAGCCTTTCTTAAATATACAGCTGCGATCATTGTTCGCTTAGGCCTGGTCTTCCCTGGCTAATGGTGGGCTGTATCCTCGCGGTGGTGACGTCGAGACCTGAGCTGGGTCACCCTGGCGGGGGCCCAGATCTTACACCTCCTGGGCCCTAATCTTGACCGCATGAGTCACTGCCAGTGCCTCATAGCCTGAAGCCCAGCCGCATCAAGCTCAGTGCTCTCTTCCTCCTCGTCCACGGGCAATTGTAGCAGTCCTCTGCACCAGCTCAGTTTGGGTGGTGGGGATGGCTGCTTTTCCCGCTGGTCATCTCCAACAAGCCCCGCATAGGTCTTGTTGTCTCTCAGGTGCCCACCACACTCTCCAGGTCGTCACTGGACCTCGCCCCCAGGGCCGGCCTCCGTGCACCAAACTCCTCTGGTTCGCTCTCAGGAGAATTAAGCGCTCATCTTTATGGCCGCCACCCAGGGCTCGCAATCCCCCTGGGCCTTCTGCACGGTCTCCTTCAGTGCTCTTGGTGGATCGAGCAGTATGCCTCTGCCAATCTGTCCCTCATTCTGGGTGGGCGCCCCGCTCTCCCCATATTCCTTCGTGGTGGGCCTCAGCCTCCCTGCTAAGTTCGCCCAGATGGTTCTCTACAGTCCCTTTTTCGCTGCTGATTCAATGAGTTTGCATCCCGCATTCAGGTGATCTAGTAAGGATCAGCGGGTCACTCTACAACTGTGGGGTCGGTGTCATATTACACTGCAGGATTCTGTCAGATCTCCCTGTTAACAGCGGGAGCAATAAATGAAGAGTCTACATGGCAATTTTACCAGGCCACGCCCCCGCAACAACTCTTGTTGCTTATTCTTCATGTTACACATTACATGCGTCTTGATTGTTGTAAAACCTAAAAGTCAATGACACTGTCTGTAAAACATGGACATGCATGGTATTGTACAAAGTTCACCAAGGCACATACTCACCCCCTCCTTGCTGCTGTCTGGCTCTCAACTGCCCATCGAGGGCGAGGATGTGACGCATAAGGGAGTCAGGGTGTGGCATGCGCCTGTCCTGCCTGGAGGTGCCGGGCCCAGCAGTACTTCGGAGATCGTCTTTGCCCAGCCTCTCGGGTCCTACCACTGTTTGCGGCAGTGGGCACTGCGGCGATGTGAAACCCCCAGGGAACACATCTTCAGGGTGATGGTTCCCCACAGGAATACCTTTTGATGGGCGTTGACCTGTTAGGATAACATGGTATCGGACACTTAGTACACATGCAAGATGTACATATCCATGTACTTTGTCACATAGGTCAGGAATAGTTAGCGTAAACAATAACCAAGTTAACAAACTACAATTCTCAACACTGCACCAGTTATCAAACATGTGATCTTAACATATTTCATGATACTTTTTCATCTCCTGTTGACACCACGTTCCAATCTGACCTTGCCCTAAGTTACCATGCAACACCACTTACTACACTGTGGATAGGAGAACAGTACAGGTGGCATGAAAACTCATAACTACTAACCTCAGCCCACCTATGTCACCTGCGGAAGGGAACAGTAGCATTTTGGCCCTGGACATTCACCTAACTAGTATGCTAAATTACCAATGATTACACATTGTCTAACATGATACACACATGGGCTAGCACGGTTTGTGCCTGCACCATCAAAGCAAATCCTCCTTCCTCATTGACTAAGTTTGTGTCCTTCAACTCCAGAGTGGACTGTGCAGGCGTGATGGTGTTGTTGCCCGTGGTTGATAGTGTGTCTTTTTTCGGTAGGGATCAGCTGGGTGTTAGTAGCTGAGGTGGGAGTGGTCGCCGTGGATACGGCTGAACGTGCTGGTGCCGTCTGCCGAGCCAAACCTGATGGGCCAGGTTCTTCCTCATCATCCAAGGGTAGGGGAGAGTCTTCTTTACCAGGGAACTCATTCAAGGTTGGAGTCTGAGCCTGGCTGTTTTCTTCGCTCTACATCAAGGTGTTCTCACATTGCCCTGTTGGTACAAATATAACACAGTCAATTATGTGATGATACATTATACCTCAACTGGTACACATTGATAATATGACTGGATGCCTGAACAGTTTTAGATGGATGATTTGTCAACTATCCCCATGATTTTAGCCTTTACTTGTCATAGACAGTGCAATTTAATCATGATGTGGATTATGGTCTTGACCCGCATATGTGCTGATATGCTCATGTTTTCAAACTGGATTGTGTTAGATTTGGGGGTCTCTAGTTGGCACAGGTAGGTACTTGTGACAAATAGGGACCCTTGCCTCTATTTAGGGTAAGGGACTACACTCCTAAAATAACCCCTGCTCACCCCCTTGGTAGCTTGGCACGAGCAGACAGGCTTATCTCAGAGGCAGTGTGTAAAGCATTTGTGACCACATACAGTTACCCAGTGACAACTCTACAGATGGACACCACACAAAGTTTTATATAAAAAATAAGTATACTTTCTATAAATTTACCACAGGACTATAAACAACAAAAAAATACACAATACTGTTACTTTAAAATGGTAGTTTTAGCTTAGTTCAGTTCAGTTCTTAAAATGCAACACATTGCGTCAATGTACCTTACGATGCGTTGCGCTTCCATGACAAGCAATGTCGCAACAAGAGAAATGCAGCAAAGTTCAGGTGCAAAGAAATAAAGACGTGAATATCTTCCGATGGATTTGGGCCCAGATCTTTGGACTGGGGTGAATGTGTGACATTGATCCACATTCGGTCCATCACTTGTTTTGTTCTTATCTTCCAGATGCAGCACGCTTCTCCGGGGATGCAAGAAGTTCTCAGTTCGATGCGTGGATTGCAGCGGCGACACCCTTGTTCAGAAGAGCGACGGCAACAACTTCAGCTGCGACACTCTTCTCCCTCATTTGTGTGAAGCTTCCGCACAATGCGACAACTACAGAAGCAACATCGTTGTTCAGAAATGCGTTAGCAGCAGCTTCGATGGTGGCACGCATCTCGGGGGTGCGAGGCGCTTTCCTCGATGCGGTGCATTGCAACAATTCAAGCGGCGACACCCTTGTTCAGAAGTGCGACGGCAGCAACAGCGACGGCGACACTCTTCTTCCTCGTTGTGAGACTCTTCTCTCGATGCAGTGCGACAACTCCAGCGGCGACACCCTTGTTCAGAAGTGCGACGGCAGGCAGCAGCGATGGCGACACGCTTCCTCTTCGTTGCGAGACGCTTCTCTCGATGCGGTGCAGTGCGACAACTCCAGCGGTGACACCCTTGTTCTGAAGTGCGACTGTAGCAGCAGCGAAGGCGACACGCTTCGTTCTCGTTGAGTCGCGCTTCCAGCTCCTTGCGACAAGCAGTCCCTCAGAAGGTCCAAAACAGCAGCAGGCACTTCCAAAAGAACTCTGGGGAGCTGGGGGTTGAAATCTGTTGTCCCTAAGACTTCAGCACGACGCAAGCTCTTTTACAAGCCCTTGGAAATCATTAAAGGTTGAAAGCAAAGCATACAAAGTTCCTTTCTCCTTCCTTCAGGCAACCACTGCAGGCAAATTCCCTAAGCAGCACTTCAGCTTAGGAATAGTCTCTCCTCAGTTTCTTCAGGTACCTCTCCTCAGTAAAGGTTTCTTCTTGTAGTCCAAAAGTGATCTAATTTCTTGGGATCAGGGTCCCAATATTTATACTCCAAAATCCTTTGTCCTCTGAGGGCAGAGAGGCCTTTGCCCAGTCCAAACCAGTTCTGGAGCACTCTGTTTACATGACTCCTTCTTTCCTTTCACAGTGCAGAAACATCAGACACCCCACAGGAGGAGGAGCCAACATTGTGGAGGGAAAGCACAGCCCTGGAGCACGTTATTGACATGATTCCTTCTCTTCTTTCACTGTGCAGGGCAGAGACATCAGGCGCACCACAGGGGGTGGAGCCAGCACTGTTGGGGGCAGACAGTGTCCTATTCAAGTCCCAGGTGCAACTCCTCCCTCCCATCTAGATGCAGATGTCTCTATTCACCACTGAGCAGACTCACCCTGTCTCCTGGATTCCCCTAGTCCTGTCACTCAAACTCCAGACAAGGAATACACAACCTAGCAGGGCTTCGTTAGTTAGACAAGAACATGCCTACTTTCTAAAAGTGGTATTTTCAAACACAGAATGTTAAAATCAACTTCACTAAAAGATGTATTTTGTCATTCTGAGTCCAGGCATACAAAACTCGAATTTCTACCATGTTCCCAGAGTTAGTTAGGATTATAGGATGTAATAATCGTACTGCCCATTCTGGCCTATGGAGAACAGGTAGCCTTGCAACAGTGAAAAACGCAAATGACTGTAATTCACTATTAAAACATGCCACACACACCAGGGCATGTCCTACCTTATACTTACAATGCACCCTGCCCTTGGGCCTACCATAGGGGTGTCTGATATGAAGAAAAGGGAAGGTTTAGGGACTGGCAAGTGGGTGCACGTGCTCAGTCAACATGGCAGTACCAGACTGCACATAGGCTCTGCAATGGCAGGCCTTAGACACATTTTACAAGGCTGCTTCTGTGGGTGGCACAACCAGTGCTGCAAGCCCACCAGCAGCATTTGGATTTACAAGCCCTGGGCACACTCAGTGAACTGTACTAGGGTCTGACAAGTAAACCAAAGAAGCCAATCATGGAATCACTAATCCATACATCAATTTACAATAGGGAGAGCATATGCACTTTAGCACTGATCAGCCGTGGTAAAGTGCCCAGAGTCATAAAACCAACAAAAACAGGTCAGACAAAATACAGGAGGAAGGCAAAAGGTTCAGGGATGACCCCACAAAAAGGGCCAAGCCCAACAGATTATAACATGTCTACTAACATTGACTTGTACCTGACACTCTGTAGATGACACTTGAAGATTAGTGAGCTCAATATCTACAAACATTGCATGGCATACATACTCATCTATAGTTAAAGTTATTTGTGTGTGCTGTGCATGGTCTATGTCTCACCAGGCACAATGAAGTAACAGCCTAATCCTGAGCAGTTTGTGTATATTCCCATATAATGTAGTCATGCTGTGGGTGATGGTCTCATTCTTTTTTATTCAAGAGATTGTGGTACCTCAGCCTGAGCAGGTATTTGTGTATGTGTATAGCATTGCAGATACACATCTCAGTGAATTTTTCCTTACACTCCATAGCGAGTGAGATGTGAGGTAAATGGTTTAGGAGGTACATCACAGTTGTTTCTGTGAGCTTGCGTTAGAAGGCCTGGTGTGATGTGTGGTCTTTTCTAACACTCATCCCCTTCCCACCCACTTGACCAATGACTTCCTGCCAGTGAGGGTGGGTGCAGTAGCAAGAAGGCTGACAGAGGGGGGATGGAGTTTGGAGTGGAAGGCCTGCTGGGTTTTGTGGTTAGTGCAGTGAGAACTCCTCCCAGCCAGCACACCTGGGCCTATTGCTTCCTGCCAGTCAGGATGAGTGCAGTAGCAAGATGGCTGACAGAGGGGGAAGGAGTTGGAGCAGAAAGCCTGCTGGGATTTGTGGTCAGTTCAGTAAGTACTCCTCCCACCCAGCCCAGCCAGCTCACCTGGACCTATTGCTTCCTGCCAGTGAGGGTGAGTGCAGTAGCAAGATGGATGACAGAGGGGGAAGGAGTTTAGAGTAGAAGGCCTGCTCGGATTTGTGGTCAGTGTAGTGAGTACTCCTCCTACCCAGATCAGCCAGCCCACCCGGGCCTATTGCTTCCTGACAGTGAGGGTGAGTGCTGTAGCAAGATAGCTGACACATGATGATGGAGTTTGTAGAGGAAGGCCTTCTGGGGTTTGTGGCTGTTTCTAACACCCCGCCCGCTTGATCATGCCACTGAGGGGGAGTAGAGAGATGGCTGACTCAGGTGCCTGTAGTTTGGAGTACAATGCTTGATGGAAGAGTTGGTCATTTCAAACAGTCCTCCCCCATTTGACCAATGGATTCCTGCCCGTGAGGGGAAGTGAAGTATAGAGATAGCTGACCCAGGTGCCAGTAGTTTGGAGTACAAGGACTGATGGGATTGGTGGTCAGTGCAGTAAGTCCTCCTCCCACCAAGCCCACCTCAGCCTATTACTTCCTGACAGTGAGGGTAAGTGTAGTAGCAGGATAGCTGACAGAAGGGGATGAAGTTTGGAGTGGAAGGTCTGCTGGGATTTGTGGTCAGTGCAGTGAGTCTCCTCCCACCTAGCCCAGCCAGTCCACCTGGGCCCATTGCTTCCAGACAGTGAGGGTGATTGTAGTAGTAAGATGACTGACAGAGGGAGATGGAGTTTAGAGTGGAAGGCCTGCTAGGATTTTTGGTCAGTGCAGTGAGTACTCCTCCCACTCAGCCCAGCTGGGCCGATGGCTTACACAAGAGTCTGTTGTTCTTAGGTAGAGTGTGAGTGGCTGATGGTAGATGTTGTCCTTTCCTGTAGGGAGATCTAATTACTTGATGAAGTGGTTTGCATTACATTCCTGTTAACTACTTACTCTAGCAAGATGGCTGACAGAGGGGGTCACTTACCAGACTCCATTTCTTCTGGTATTCCAAAAAAGCTCTCTGGCATCATGAGGGCATACTCCTCCTCCTCTTAGGCAGTAAAGGGCACAAGTGGCACAGGAGGGCCTCCACCAGTCTGCTGTGCGACCATTTGGCTCCTGTTGACTATGATCTTGACCTCCCTTCTGACATTGAACCACCTCTTCCTGATATCCTCCATTGTGCGCGGGGTGCTGGCTACTGTGTTCACCTTCTCAACTCGCCATCTGAAAAACGTAGCTGCCTCTTTTTGACCATTGTGAGTTAGTGAGTGTGAGACTAAAAAGGTGTGCAGAACAAGTAGGAACCAAAAAAAGTGAAATGTGCAGTGTGTGATGCATTTGGAGTGTGTGAAGGTGTGAAGGGACGGCTGAAGTATGTAAGCAGGAACTGCAATGTGCTCTGTCAGGCTCTGCTGGATTCTTGTAGCAAATGATTATGATCTGGTGATTTATTTCTTTTATAGGTGGATTGATGGGTGTGTCTTCTCCTAGAATTGCCACCAGCTGTGTTGTTTTGTGAGGGTATACTATAGTTGGTGTTGTGTTATGTAGCGTCAGATTCTGTGATTAAACTTGCCATGTGGCAGACAGGCCGCCATGGAACTGCAACCACATCGGATGCATCATAATCGGCTCGGCGGAACAACCTATGCATTTGCGGAGTCAGGATCCCTTTAGAACCGCCTTTCCGACTGACACGGTTGGATCGCACTAGTTTCTGACCGACGCAGTCGTGTTGGAGTCCTCTCCAACCGACGTGATCAGAAATTTACCTGGTATACATCCTAATACAGCGGTCGGAGAGCTTGCAGTTGAGTCAGTCGGAATCTCACCGCGGCCATGTTAGTCAGACGGTCATTCCGCCGAAACTGTATTAAGCCCCACATTGTTAGTGAACATTTCACCTAACTATAACATCACTTTAACCTTTGTTTTTTTCAGTGAATCTGACCTGGAACCCTCAAGAGAAAATGAAAAAAGGAAGGCCAAGAAACACCTGGCGTCGAGGCCTCGAGGCTGACTGCTAGGAGATGGGTATCATCTGGAGTCCGATTTAAAGAAAAGCCCATGACAGAGGTGGCTGGAGAGTCTTGGTGATGGCATATACCCCAGGTAAGTTACTCTCCGTAAAATTTCCTCAGTGAAGTGCGCCATTGAGTCTGTGCGCCCTTCACATTCTATTCCTGGCAGAGGGGAAAAACAGCTAGAGCGGAACTTGTGAGTGGTGCTCTAGTAGCCATCTTGGAATTTCTACTGTGCCACTTGACCCTCCAACCATTTGTTTTCATCGTCTCTCTTGGCTAGAAAAGGCACATATGCAGAACTACTCTCATTGTGTGTAGCTTAATCCTGTGAGATTTTGATAGGATACTGACAACAAACTACTTAAGCCAGACATCAGAGCTGTAACTTATGACTGTAATAGGATTAACTTGCATGGGTATTTCATTTCCACAGCTGTGTGTAAAACTAGATTTATGTTGCAAGAATAGGTGTATGCATACTGGGTTGGAGACATTAAAGTCTACTGAAAATAGCACTCAATCCATGTTCATTAGATGAGGTGATGGTCATTGCAGAGAAAGAGCGAAGGCCTCAAATAATCAACTCCTTCTCTGAAGTTTTCAAAAGCAAGATTAGGAAGTTGCAGGGATTTGTCCACTGTACAAAGCTTAAGAGTAATGCTGTTCCTGTGAAGCAAAATTGTACCTTTCAGTATTCAAAAAGACCTATAGGTTCTACTAGACAGATTGCAAAGAGAAGATATAATTGAAGAGGTGGAATCCTCTAACTAGATTTCACCACTAGTTCTGACAAAAAAAGGTAATGGTGAATTGAGATTGCAAATAGATCTCACAGCTCCAAATACTAACAAAGTGTTGGACAGTTACTCATTACCTAAAGTAAATGACCTTCTGCCTAAGTTGAACGGTGTAACTGTTTTTTTTTAACACAACCTTCACAGTGTCTATTATCATGTTTGAGTAGCAGGGGCTTAAGAACACTCACTACGTTTGTAACACCATTTGGTATCTTTCAGTATAAACATATGCCATATGGACTCTACTCAATAAGTGCAGTGGAACATTACAACGTTTTGCAGGAGGTCTGCACCAGACTCTTGAATAAAGGTTTGGTTTTAAGTGCAGACAAGTCCAAAATGTTCAGATTACAAGTATATTATCTAGGTCACATTATCTCAGCCAGAGGTGTGCCACAAAGGAATCTCTTGCTAATGCTATCTGTATGGCATATGTACCGAATGATAGAAAGATAAACTGAGGTCCTTTGCAGAGCTCTGTGAATACTACAGCAAGTTTGTTAAGAACTTTGGCTCTTTGATGAAGCCTTTATGTACTTTTCTAAGAAAAGATACTGAGTTGCTGGGTCTGATGAGTAGCAAAATGCATCTGAGTCATTGAAGAGACAGATAATTAATTCACCCACACTCCAACCATTCACATGTGACAAGCAATGCACTGTTTGCAGTGATGCCTCTGCATATGATTTGGGGGCAGTTCTGTCTCAAAAGTCAGGAAATAGTAAGGGGACTTTAGCCTATGCATCAAAAACTCTTGATGAGACAGAAAGACAGTATTCTGGAATAGATAGCGAGCTACTGGCATGCGCGTGGAACATTTCAATTTAATTGGGGCACTACGTTCAACCGGCACACAGACTACAAACCACTAGTAAAAACACTCTCACCTCGAGGAGGAACCAACTCTACAGCACGGATAACACAAACTGCTCTAATTAGAAGAATATAACGTTAACCTTGTACATTTAACTGGTCACACATGATTTTTAATTGCTTGCAGTGTCGGTTGAAGCGATCGGCCAAGTATGCTTCACGCACTGCTTATTTGTTTTGCGAAAAAATGACTTTTAAATGCTTCTTGAATGTAATAACTACTTTTTAAAATTGCATGTGTTCTGATATGCACTTCCAAATGATATTTGAAAATACTGCACCTACGCTGCGTTTATTCTATTATTTAACTATTGTGCTTACCTGCTGTGACGGTGTACTACGTGGTCTCTGCACCTCCCCGGTCCATCACAGCCTTTAGGGCTGATTGCTGTAGAGGGTGTACTGCCCTGACCCAGCCAGCGAAGTTTTTAAATCCACTTCCGGTCGCTGTCTCACAGCCGCCATTTTGACAGGGAGGTGGTCGAGACTTTACTTCCCCCTGCTCCAGGACACCCTACTTAAGCTGCCCATGGGGAGCGCAGCGGACGCGCCGGCATCGCGCCGGCAGTGTGCCAAAGCCCGTCTGCGCCTGGACGTTGCCAGACATGCTGGCGGTTTCCATCCAGGGGTGCCGTTCTATACCAGGGAGCTTTTGATGTTTATTGGCCAACAGATAAGCCCATGCAGTCTGCGCTTAGAGGCTGCAGTGGAAGGGCCTTTTTGTTGTCGCAAGTGTGGCTATAACTCATGCCCCTCACCGCCCCCTGTCCAACCCAGAGCCACTATGGAAATCTTACACCTCATTGTCCACTCTCTGGTTAAACACTACATGGAGATCTATGACCTCATAGAGGATGAATCTCCTGACGTGTTCTTCATAACCGAATCTTGGCCAACTGACGCCACAGTGGCTGAACCAGGCCTAGCTCTCCCACAGGGGTTCAGTATTTGGACTCTTAACAGGGAAACTAGAGACGGGGGTATAGATGTTATATTTAAGTCCCGCTTCCACTGTACTTTCGTTAAGGAGGATGTACGAATGCCCTCGTTTCGTAATCTCCTTTACTGCACACTCTTCCATCACAGGTCTTTTAATCTACCGCCCCCCAGGACCAACCTCGGAATTCAAGTCAGCCATTGTTGAGGTTGTGAGTTCCCTAGCATTGACAGCTGCAAATTTTACTCTCATTGGTGACCTTAACCTTCACTTTGACCATCCCTCCGACCCTGAAATCAGCAGCTTGCTCGCTGACTTCGCTGCCTGTCAATTAAGTCAGCTGGTGGTGGGCCCTACCCACACCGCTGGGCACTTACTCGACCCAGTTTTTTCTAACATCTCTTCTCTCACGGTCAAAACACCTAGCCCTGTGTGCTGGTCCAATCATCTCCTAGTCTCCATCTCCCTCCCGCTTTCTGAGCCAGTGCGCAGAGCTAACCTTAAAGCATCCTTCAGACGTTGCTGGCATAAACTCAAACTAAAGGACCTACTCGCCTGCCTGGCGGATCACTGACAGAATATCGGCAGTCAAAATATCGACTTGCCAAAATATCGAGGTAAAAATATAGAATGCCAGAATATCGACTTCCTATCTACAAACAGGTAAGTACAAACATATCGACTCCAAAATATCGATAGGAAAAAATATAGACAGTCAAAATATAGAATTTTTTAAATATATTAAAAGTAATTTAAAACTAATATAATAAATATAATTAATTTAAACATACTTAAAATACTTAAATGAACTTAAAATGAATAAATAATTAATGTAACTTTAAAAAAAACATTTTTTAAATATATATATATATATATATATATTACCTACTGGCGTGTCGCCAGTAGGTATATATAGTTAGGATTTTTTCCCTATGGGATTTTTGAAAATTCTATGTCTAATAACTTTGGCGTTTGTGGACGGAATCGGCTGAAATTTTCAGGAAAATGGCACATTTTGTTTCTGAGCAGCCCCTGAAAATTTGGGGGGGTTTCCTCAAGGATGGGCCGAGAAAAAAGGGGGGTCCCAAAACGCGTTTTCCCCATGTTAATTTCCATAGGGCGGTTGGCCTCACTTTTAGCTCGAACGGCTGAATGGATTTGCACGAAACTTGGCAAAATTGTAGGGACTGTTAGCCCGATGTGCCTTTGCTAGGTCTCAATATATGTGCTCCAGTGGATTTTGAGAAATTACCGTTCAAAACAAGATATATATCTGTAACAGCGCTCCGGGCTGCGCTCCGGTCCGCTTACTTTTCGCGAAACGGAACTTTGCGATGCGAAGCTGATTGGCTCCCCGGTGTCTGTCAACATTCTAAACAGTCCGGAGCGGCCGCCATCTTATCTCTCGGTAGGATCGAGAGAGAAGTAGAGGTGAAAAACGAAGGGGGAATTTAATGAAAGGGGGCAAGGTATACCCCTCTTGACCCCCTAGGAATGTTGTTGGGGTTATTAAAGGGTCCCGTGATTTTCCACGGTAGAAGCGCTTCCCGGGCCGCAAACTGGTAGCGAAAAGGGAATTCGCCATTTTGTGTTTTGTTTTAATTAAATTACTAGGTATAAGGGGGTGCGGGAGACGTATCCTGATCCCTTATGTTTTCTGAGGGTGGCTGAGGAGGCTCATATATGTTGATACATGTCTTCCAGCGGCTGTGCGTGAGCTTTTTTTTTTTTTTGCTGCGTGACGTCTGTTAACGTTCGATTCGATGGAAATCAGGAAGTGTTGACCGCCAATTTGTCAGTGCGATAAAATATTTTGTTATAAATGAATCCTTATTGATAAACATTGTCTGCGCCTTCTTGCCTTTTTTCCAATGCCACAATTTTGTCGTGCACGGCAGCCATTTTAGATGCCAGGCCGGTCCCAGGCTATCACCTAGCCCTGCGGATGTAGTTTATGGCCCCAGCTGTAGAGAATCCAGACATGCCAACCCTCCCGATTCAGGCGTGAGACTACTGATTTCAGTGCTAGTCTCCCGCCTCCCGATTTCTGCAAGCAAAAACCCGGGGGCATATTACCAACAACTAGCGATAATTTTTGTCTCTAACTTGTTTAGAGACAAAAATTATCGCCGCACATCGGCGATTTTTATCGCAGATAAACCTTGCTATTAGCAAGGTTTATCGCAAATGCGATAAAAAACGGCCGCAATGCATGAATATCGCTGAAAAGTCAGCGATATTCATGCATTATCGAGCAAATGCTCTTAGCCATGTTGTCCACCTCCCATTGGATAACATGGCTAAGAACTGCTCAGGGCAGGTGTTAGCTTTTGGAGATATTCGCGCTTAGCGCGAATATCTCCAAAAGTTGGTAATAGGAGATAGCGATGTTAGGGACTGTTTCCAGTCGCTAACATCTTGGCACGCCCACTTTGCATGTCATTAGTGATAAATATCACTGACATGCAAAGCGGGGCCCAAGATGGTCGCTATCTCCTTTTAGCTGTCACTAACTGGTGTTAGCGACAGCTTGGTAATAGGGAGATAATTTTATCTCCGCTTTCTTGGCTTTTAAAGCCAAAAAAGCGGAGATAAACCCCCTTGATAATATGCCCCACGATTCCTCGGGGGTTTCAGGTGACAGGGCTTGGTATTGTGTTACGTGGTAATTCTTCCAGGAAACGTCAGAGGGTCGATGCAGGGGTTCTAGAAGGGGTGATAAACCATTTAAGCCTCATGAACAAGCGCATGGTCTTTTAAAGATCTGTGAAGTACTCGGGGCGGCGGTGTGTGTGTGTGTCCTCTTTCAGGAGCGGGCGGGGGGGGGGGGGGGCACTGCCAGCAACTTGCCAGGCCAGGCAGTGTTCAAAACTTGCATCACCCTTTCTCTGCCTGCTATTGCGCTCCATGCTTCGGAAAGGTAAGAAAAAGAACGTGCATTTGAGTTTGAAATGTCCGATCCTGTAGCAGTACACTTGCAAAGCCCACACATGACAATAACCCGATTCAAGGCCCCATTCACCCGATTTTTTAAAAATATATAGCACTCCAACAAAGTAGGATTATAAAACTTTATTAACTTTTAAATATAACGAACGCAACAAAAACTGTAAATACATTTAAACATTTTTTGACAAAAAAAAGCAACAATGGTCAGAAGCTGTCTTTTGTGCGAATAGTCCCAAGGCAGCACAACGTGCTGAGTTCTGACGGCACCCAGGTGATGTCACCTGGGTGCCGCACTGGTTTTTGGTTTCCTACAATGCAGCTCAGAAAAACAGCGTGGGGCGTCCCGGGTGGTGCGGGGGGAGGCCTCGTCAGTAGCGGTCTGTTGTGCGAATAGTCCCAAGGCAGCAGAACGCGCTGAGATGTGGATGGCACCCAGGTGATGTCCAGTAAACTGCCGCACTGGTTTTGGTATCCTACAATGCTGCTCCGAAAATTGGCGTGGGGTGGCCCGGGGGGGGCGTGGGGGAGGCGGCGTGAACGGGCCTCCCCAGGTGGCGGCCATCCAGCTGAGTTGCGCCCGCTCTTGCGGCTACAGCGTCTCGCTCACCATGTAGTTGACTTCCGCCCACTCTTGCAGTGCAGCGATAGGCGGCTGCCACAGGACTCTTAAAATGGCGGACGGCTCTTCGGTTTTGGGCCTGGTCCACTAAAATGGCCCTGGGACACCTTGGAACTCGGACGCTTGCCTGCTAGGGCTTGGGCTCCATTCTCGAAAGCGTCCCCTCAGCCGTGAAGATTCTACAAAAGTCTTGGGGGCCCTCGACTCCTGCAGGCTTCCGGTGGGGAGCGGCTGCCATGATTGCTCGCGGAATGACCACGACGGAGCCACGAGATGGTGGTGCTCTCATGCTGACGCCAGCTTCAGTCTGAAACATCCAGAAACAAGGTGGGGCTTTCATCGTTTGGGAAAAAAAATGTTCTAAACCAATGAAAAGTGTTATTTTTAGGTCATATGACCAAGCCTTCCATCTTTAGGAAACCAAAAGTAAAATGAACCAATGAAAAGTTTTATAAACAAGTCACATGACCTGTTATGCGGCATAGGGCTACAAAAAGCGTAGAAAATCCGTTGGCACGTGAGGCGGCGTCAGTAGCGGACCGATGTGCGAATAGGCCGAAGGCACCGAGTTAGTGTCCAGCAAGTTGCTGCACTGGTGTGGCTATCCTACAATGCTGCGCCGAAAGTCGGCGTGGGGCGCCCCATTGGCCTGTGAGGTCGCGTCAGTCAGTGGGGGCTGTGCGTCTCCCCCAAGATGGAGGCTCCTCGGCTGCAGTGGGGCGCCCCTTATCTTTTCACTCGCCGTCCAACTGAGTTGCGTCCGCACTTGCTGCTACAGTAGGCCGAAGGCAGCACAACGCGCCGAGATCCGGATGGCACCGAGGTGGTGTCCAGCAAGTTGCCGCACTGGTGTGGCCATCCTACAATGCTGCGCCGAAAGACGGCGTGTCCAGCTGAGTTGCGGTCACTCTTGCGGTACAGTAACTCGAACGCGCAGAGATCCGGATGGCACCGAGGTGGTGTCCAGCAAATTGCCGCACTGGTGTGGCCATCCTACAATGCTGCGCCGAAAGACGGCGTGTCCAGCTGAGCTTCTCCTGCTCTTGCGGTACAGTGACTCGAACGCGCCGAGATCCGGATGGCACCGAGGTGGTGTCCAGCAAGTTGCCGCACTGGTGTGGCCATCCTACAATGCTGCGCCGAAAGTCGGCGTGGGGTGCCCCGTTGGCTTATGAGGTGATGTCAGTAGTGGACCGATGTGTGAATAGGTCGGAACCAGCACAAGGCGCCAAGATCCGAATGGCAAGTCCTGGATGTTGAGTGCCATAGTTGAGAGTTCTGAGCAGTGCTTGTAAGACTGTCTGAAGCTTATTTGCACCTGCTGCAGCTTCACTATTGCCCTGGTGTGGCCAAAGATCGCACATGACATAGGCGGCCGGCTCCCGAGGTCCGGCGGAACTTTTTTCCTTTTCCTTTTTGCTTCTTGTCCCACAATCCGTTTCAACTGAAGACACGACCAGGTCCCTGAATGTGTGCAGGGGGACGTTATTGATTGAATCAAAATGGCGGCTTCACACAAAGCTGACTCAAGCGTTGCTGTTGATGCTATACAGACAAAAATTGGTTTTCAGTTTGTACATTCTTCAGGATTTTTTTTTCCATCCAAGGCTGATTGAGAGTTTGTAGAAAAATGGCTTCAGATTTTCCACATACTACTCTTCAACATTCTTCCTAAATGTAACAATGTGAGACTCACTAGGAGAACGGCTGTTTATCTTTCCTTTCAAAATGCTGCCAACAATATTTTCTGAATGGAAGACACCATCTTGTAGCATAAAGGGCTGAAATGGGTTCTGGTCTGGCCGATGGTTGGTGGAGACATTTTGACTATATCTTGGACCTGCCCGGCCTCGCCCAAAATGGCGCAGGTATAAATGGGACTCGTAACTCCTTGTTGTGTACTGGTTGAACAACTTTGATATCACGAGATATGAATGCAGTTTTGATGCTCATGGCGGGCGGGGACGAGAATTGATTGAATATTTTGACATCCCTATTGATATTAAGTTCTGATGTGTTATTGATTACTGTAGTATTGAAAGTTCGAATTAACGTCACCCATGGTACTTGCCCGCAAATGTATATCTAGATGATTTTTTTGTAAGTGGCCCTGTCGTAATTTAATTACAAAATGTACGTCCACCGATTCCGCAACTGTTAGACACTTTAGTTCTTGCAACCTAATGGCCCGCTCGTTACGTTCCTCTATAATGTAAATGTCTCCTCATCATATACGATTTCAGTTTGCTGCGTGGCCGGCCCACGTGGTTATAGGCCCGTATTTGTATACTGATATTTTCACAATAAAGGTTTTTAAAACAAAACATGGTAGTAGTATTTAAATTGGTAAAGTTTTAACTTTTAGTCACTGTTTTCGAATCAGTAAAAGGCAAGTGAAATAAAGCAGTCCAATTACATGACGGATAAAAGGTATAATACGTAGGAACGCAGTAAAGATAAATGGTCAAAGGCAGTTGTGTTTTCCACTCCTGCAACATAAAGTGATCGATAAGAATCTGATAATCAGGCGTATCGGCGACTAAGACAGCAGGCCGAGTCTCTTTTACTCAACGGCTCCGTCATGGAACGAAGAAACGCCCTTTTTCTCGAAAAAGGAATATATTTTACTTGCAGGACAGTTGTAAATTTTCCGGGAAATTACATTAGCCTGGAATATTATAATATATATGTTTAAAAAAAAAAGTTCGAAATCAATAAAAAGCGTATTTTTTAGGTCATATGACCAAGCTTTTCATTATTAAAATAACAAAAGTAAAATGAACCAATAAAAAGTTTTATTAACAAGTCACATGACCTGTTATGCTTACGTTACGCGCTGCGCGCCGCGCCCCGGATCACTTCCGGGTGCGCTAACGCGGCGTGTCATATAACGCATTACGCGACAACGTAGGTCAAGAATATAGTCAAAATGTCTCCACCAACCAGCGTTCGGAACACAACCCCTTTCAGCAGTCCAAAAAGTTCTGTTAAATGACAACAGAGGGGACAGGCAACAAGAACCATCAGTCAAAGAGGGGAGGGCAAGTTCTTCTCTACCGGGTCATGTTGGGGCTATACCGGAACTGATCGAATTGGTAGTCTACAGTGTTTCTGGATGTTTCAGACTAAAGCTGGCGTCAGCATGAGAGCACTACCATCTCGTAGGTCTGTCGTGGCCATTCCACGAGCAAACATGGCAGCCGCTCCCCACCAGAAGCCTGCGGGAGTCGGGGGCCCCCAAGACTTTTGTAGAATCTTCACGGCTGAGGGGACGCTTTCGAGAATGGGACCCAAGCCCTATCCGGGAAGCGTCCGAGTTCCAAGGTGTCCCAGGGCCATTTTAGTGGACCACGCCCAAATCTGAAGAGCCGGCCGCCATTTTGAGAGTCCTGTGGCAGTCGCTTATCGTTGCATCGCAAGAGCGGGAGCAACTCAACTACATGGTGAGCGAGACGCTGTAGTCGCAAGAGCGGGCGGTAAACAGCTGAATGGCGGAAGAGGCACAGTGTAGCAAAAGCGGGCGGAATGGCAACTAAAACGGTAAAGGGGCGCCCCACTACAGCGTGTCTTCAGGTCAAACGGATTGTGGGACAAGGTCCAGAATAGAAGAGTCATCAAAAGGCAAAAAGTTCCGCCGGACCCCGGGAGCCGGCCGCCTATGTCGGGGGCGATCTCAGGCTAAACCGGTGCTATAAGACTTGGGGAGGGAGTCGGAGCCAAGCGTCTTCTCCGAGTCCGTGCCATCACACCGCCCCTCGGGGGCCTCCGTCAAGCGGTTTAGGGAGGTACCATATCACATTGTTTTCAAATGCAGTCAGGTCCACAAACGACCCTCACTTACTTTGAGAATAGTGAAGCTGCAGTAGGTGGAAATAAGCTTCAGACAGTGTTACAAGCGCTGCTCAGAACTCTGAACTATGGCACCCAACATCCAGAACTTATGCCATTTGAGAATGGCAGTGACATCGAAGCAACTCAGGGACCAAAACCATTAACGTACTTTCACGTATGAAAATCCTACTTGGGGAGGGGGCAGGAGCGAACCGCCCCCTCCCAGTCCGCGCCACCACACCATATGTTGAAAATCTGAAGCCATCGTTCTACAAACTCAACCAACCTTGGATGGAAAAATCTAGAAAAATGTACAAACTGAAAACCAGTTTTGGTCTGCATAGCATCAGTAGCAACGCTTGCTATCAGAGTGCATGAGTTTCATGCTCGATCGATTGAGCTAGCCGGATCGGGCAATAAAAAGTATAAAATAGTTATGTAAATAGTTATTTAATAAAATGTTTTACCCTGTTTCTTTGCTGGTGTGTTGTATATATTTTTAATATTTGCATAGGGTTTGTCGTTATTTTGGGCGGGGTGGGTGACGGAGCCGAGCTGTCTTGCAGCCCTCATGGTGTGGAGCTCAGTTCATCTCACTATTTTCGTATTTCTCATGAAGGGTTGTTCCTAATATTTCTATTTTAGCGAGGTCAAAAAGAGATCCAATTAGTGGCCTACTGATTTTGCTCGATTAATTTTATTTTTTTACACGATTTTTCACGATTTTTCACTATCTGCAAAGACTAAACAGAGTATTGCGACTTTGTGCTTGTTTGTAAATAGAGAATGAACCAAAGAGAATCAATTGTAAAACAGTAAATGCTTGGATAACAATCAATCAAATGGAGAGACAAGCAGGCACGACGGATTACAACGGGGGTAAAGGCCTGCGTTAACTACTCTTCACTATCTGCAAAGAGAGAGTACTACTAAGAGAAAAGAGGGGGGGGGGCAGCGTTCAAAGCACATCAGCGTGCATAAACACGAAAAAGTTTTTACCTATCACGTACTTGACATTTGACAGCTTTTGATATTTGCTATTAAAAAACCATTGAAATTCACAGAAAAAACCATAGGTTTTAGGCCATATATAGTTAGGAATTTGCATTTACAAAACCTTGAAAATTCACTGAAAAAACCATTGGTTATAGACCATATATAGTTAGGGATTAGCCTTTTCAAAACCTTATTTTACTCACACAAAACCATTGAAATTTCATATATATATTTAGTTGCACTAACTATATATCGCGCACCCGCAATCCACTGCTGATGATGTCACATATTACATCATTCATGACATGGTTAGTGACATCACTGATGTCATCACTGATGACATCTCAAATGACATCACTGATGACATCTCAAATGACATCACTGATGACATCTCAAATGACATCACTGATAAAATCACTGATAACATCTCATTTGACATGATTGATCACATCACTGATGATATCATTCATGTGATAATACCATGAACCTCTTCAGACTCTAATATAACCTTAGATACAATCATTGTAAACAGACAGTCACAGACTGTCACTCATCCATGGAGTTACTCACACACCTAGTCAGTTATGCAAAAAATCAATCACACCTCCATTTTCTCAATTATACAGTTATACACACCTTACTTATTCAAACATATACTAACACATATTTACTCTCTTATACAATCCCTGATACATGTTCACAATGATCCATACAGCCACTCACACATTCACTGGCTCTTATGCACAGTTATTTATATATGTCAACTCTCACATGTACTGTGTTTTACATATGTACTTACTTTGACATGTAGCACTGAGATATCCATTCACTCACTAATACACTCATGCACAGTCAACCGCACATACAGCTGTTTCCACATGCACTTTTGAACCCATACATATAGTGAATCAACTACTCACACATCTATGTACAGAGTCACACACCTCCCAGCCACCCATACACACACACTCAGTTTCCCATACAAATACTTGGACAACCAATGAATAACCCATACAGTTACTCATATAGCTACTGATCAACATATGCAGCAGTTTGTAGAACAACAGATATAATGATGCACAAATTAAAACAGTTTAGTCACTAACCCATGCACTCAGTGAGACACATTTAATCACTCACTCATACAGTCAGTCATGCACCTACTAAATCCTTCATCCAGACACTTATACATCCACTCATTCTTCAATATGTAAGACATATTTTAACTTTACAGAAACATACAGTCACTGGATGTTGTCATCAGTGATGTCATCAGTGATGTCATTTGAGATGTCATCAGTGATGTCACTAACCATGTCATGAATGATGTAATATGTGACATCATCAGCAGTGGATTGCGGGTGCGCGATATATAGTTAGTGCAACTAACTATATATGAAATTTCAATGGTTTTGTGTGAGTAAAATAAGGTTTTGAAAAGGCTAATCCCTAACTATATATGGTCTATAACCAATGGTTTTTTCAGTGAATTTTCAAGGTTTTGTAAATGCAAATTCCTAACTATATATGGCCTAAAACCTATGGTTTTTTCTGTGAATATATATATATATATATATATATATATATATATATATATATATCTATATATATATATATATATATATATATATATATATATATATCCATACCACTGCTTCTCTCCGTTGAAAACAAGCAGGACACAACTCCGGATACCAACAGGGGATTTATTGAGCACAGCACAAACCAGTCCTCGCAGTCCGTGAAACGCTTCGTGGCAGATGCGTTTCTAGCCAGATTTGGCCGTCATCAGTGCCGGTCTCACAGGCTGGTGGTCACATCCTTGGGCTCAGAGACCCCTCCCTTAAGGCAGTCTCTCGGCTCCTCCTCCTTTGCGCCGGTGTGGTTGTGGCTCAGGGCAAATTGCATGCTGGGTGCCGTAGTCCAACTAAGTCCAGCATTCAGTGTGGCTGAACCAAAGCAACAAGTGATGCCCCAAAATTCATGGCGCTGGGCACAGCACTCGTGCATAAAATGTCCTGATTTAATCTTCCCGCTCTACCTCTGCTGGTATCCTTATCAGGCAGCATAAATACCGCCTACTCTCTCCCCTCACTCCAATAACCGCCACGTGGCAATAACTTGTTGTTTGGGGGGGCGCCGCATGTTAGCACTGCTCGTACTCACACCAAAGGATTTGCTGAATACATGCGGAGCACCTGAACGAGAGGGTGTGTCCTTACGCCGGTATCAGCAAACCGGCGTTATAAATCCATACCACTGCTTCTCTCCGTTGAGAACAAGCAGGACACAGCTCCGGATACCAACAGGGGATTTATTGAGCACAGCACAAACCAGTCCGCGCAGTCCGTGAAACGCTTCGTGGCAGACGCGTTTCTAGCCAGATTTGGCCGTCATCAGTGCCAGTCTCACAGGCTGGTGGTCACATCCTTGGGCTCAGAGACCCCTCCCTTAAGGCAGTCTCTCGGCTCCTCCTCCTTTGCGCCGGTGTGGTTGTGGCTCAGGGCAAATTGCATGCTGGGTGCCGTAGTCCAACTAAGTCCAGCATTCAGTGTGGCTGAACCAAAGCAACAAGTGATGCCCCAAAATTCATGGCGCTGGGCACAGCACTCGCGCACAAAATGTCCTGATTTAATCTTCCCGCTCTACCTCTGCTGGTATCCTTATCAGGCAGCATAAATACCGCCTACTCTCTCCCCTCACTCCAATAACCGCCACGTGGCAATAACTTGTTGTTTGGGGGGGCGCCGCATGTTAGCACTGCTCGTACTCACACCAAAAAATTTGCTGAATACATGCGGAGCACCTGAACGAGAGGGTGTGTCCTTACGCCGGTATCAGCAAACCGGCGTTATAAATCCATACCACTGCTTCTCTCCGTTGAAAACAAGCAGGACACAGCTCCGGATACCAACAGGGGATTTATTGAGCACAGCACAAACCAGTCCTCGCAGTCCGTGAAACGCTTCGTGGCAGACGCGTTTCTAGCCAGATTTGGCCGTCATCAGTGCCGGTCTCACAGGCTGGTGGTCACATCCTTGGGCTCAGAGACCCCTCCCTTAAGGCAGTCTCTCGGCTCCTCCTCCTTTGCGCCGGTGTGGTTGTGGCTCAGGGCAAATTGCATGCTGGGTGCCGTAGTCCAACTAAGTCCAGCATTCGGTGTGGCTGAACCAAAGCAACAAGTGATGCCCCAAAATTCATGGCGCTGGGCACAGCACTCGCGCACAAAATGTCCTGATTTAATCTTCCCGCTCTACCTCTGCTGGTATCCTTATCAGGCAGCATAAATACCGCCTACTCTCTCCCCTCACTCCAATAAGCGCCACGTGGTAATAACTTGTTTTTTGGGGGGGCGCCGCATGTTAGCACTGCTCGTACTCACACCAAAGAATTTGCTGAATACATGCGGAGCACCTGAACGAGAGGGTGTGTCCTTACGCCGGTATCAGCAAACCGGCGTTATAAATCCATACCACTGCTTCTCTCCGTTGAAAACAAGCAGGACACAGCTCCGGATACCAACAGGGGATTTATTGAGCACAGCACAAACCAGTCCTCGCAGTCCGTGAAACGCTTCGTGGCAGACGCGTTTCTAGCCAGATTTGGCCGTCATCAGTGCCGGTCTCACAGGCTGGTGGTCACATCCTTGGGCTCAGAGACCCCTCCCTTAAGGCAGTCTCTCGGCTCCTCCTCCTTTGCGCCGGTGTGGTTGTGGCTCAGGGCAAATTGCATGCTGGGTGCCGTAGTCCAACTAAGTCCAGCATTCAGTGTGGCTGAACCAAAGCAACAAGTGATGCCCCAAAATTCATGGCGCTGGGCACAGCACTCGCGCACAAAATGTCCTGATTTAATCTTCCCGCTCTACCTCTGCTGGTATCCTTATCAGGCAGCATAAATACCGCCTACTCTCTCCCCTCACTCCAATAACCGCCACGTGGCAATAACTTGTTGTTTGGGGGGGCGCCGCATGTTAGCACTGCTCGTACTCACACCAAAGGATTTGCTGAATACATGCGGAGCACCTGAACGAGAGGGTGTGTCCTTACGCCGGTATCAGCAAACCGGCGTTATAAATCCATACCACTGCTTCTCTCCGTTGAAAACAAGCAGGACACAGCTCCGGATACCAACAGGGGATTTATATTATACACATTTATACACATATTATTAACAAAACATATACCATATTTTTTCCGTAGGATAGCGAGAAGGTTAAAGTTGCTATTCACACTCCAAAGAGTGCAACAGTAGGGAAAGCGTTGGATGGCGTAGGGGTAAAAATTACTATTCCCACTCCAAAGAGCGCAACAGTAGGGAAAGCGTTGGATAGCGTAGGGGTAAAAATTACTATTCCAACTCCAGAGAGTGCAACAGTAGGGCAAGCGTTGGATAGTGAGAGGGTAAAAATTACTATTACCAATCCAGAGAGAGCAACAGTAGGAAAAGTGTTGGATAGCGTAGGGGTAAAAATTACTATTCCCACTCCAGAGAGCCCAACAGTAGGGAAAGCATTGGCTAGCGTAGGGGTAAAAATAACTATTCCCACTCCAGAGAGTGCAACAGTAGGGAAAGCGTTGGATAGCGTTGGATAGCGATTATATTTTAATTAATTACCAATTTTAATTAACAATTAATTCTAAATAAATACCAATAAATAAAATAACATATTTAATTAATTATAATGAAATTACTTCCCACCCTATTCCCCTATAAACCCACAACCCGCTACAGAGAATAAATTACTAAAATTGATATATGTATCAATTAATCAATTAAAATTAATTACCAATTATATTTTAATTAATTGCCAATTAATTAACAATTATTTCTAAATAAATACCAATAAATAAAATAACATATTTAATTGATTATAATTAAATTACTTCCCACCCTATTCCCCTATAAACCCACAACCCGCTACAGAAAATAAATTGCTAAAATTAACATATATTCATCAATTAATCATTTAAAATTATTTACCAATTATATTTTAATTAATTACCAATAATAATTAATTAACAATTAATTCTAAATAAATAAAAAGAAATAAAATAACATATTTAATTAATTATAATTAAATTACTTCACACCCTATTCCCCTATAAACCCACAACCCGCTACAGAATTATATTACACAAAAATTAAAAAGTTAATATTAACTTAACTTAAATTCGATATTTTTGTTGTCTATATTCTGTCTAGTCGATATTATGTCCATTCTATTCGATATTAAAATGTTCCAGTCGATAATTTGGTAGTCTATATTATGTCTAGTCGATATTATGTCTATTCCATATTTTTTACTCGATATTATGTCTAGTCATTAATAAAAACTCGATATTTTGACTCTATACCCTGCCTGGAATCCTGTCCTCCTATTTTAGACACTGAGCCAGAGCAATCATATAAAGCACTCTGTGATTGGATAATACAGGCCCTAGACACTCTTATCCCTGATAAATGGTCCAAATGTCGATGTTTGAGCTACATTCCCAGGTGCAACGACTCTCTAGCAACCCTGCATAGCCCATGCAAAAAGCTAGAACAGGCTTGGAGAAAGGAATACGACCCTGGAGCTAAAAAGTTGTACCAGGACGAGATTAAACAATACCACAAGGCCATACATCTGGCACGAGCGGCCTACCTCACTAACGAGATCAAGTCCAGACAAAAACCCAGTGAAAAGCATTTTTAAAATACTCAACCACTTTAAAATAGTAAAGATCCCCCCACTACAGCGATCACGCCCAGGAAGCAATGCGAGGATTTGGCAACCTTCTTTGTTCAGAAGGTAGAAGCCATTTATAAATCCTTCCCCACATGTCCCATGGATATTGTGGCTCCACTTACTTCCCTTCCTACTGCCACCCTAGTAGCAATACCCACTATCTCTCAAGATGAGCTTCTTACATTGAGCACGAAGATCAAATCAGGTTCCCCTCTGGATCCTATTAGGCCTGCCCAATTTAGAGACTGCTTACCAATACTTCTCAAGGCCCTGTGTCATATGATTAATTCCTCCTTCACTACGGCGGTGGAGCCTTCGCCATGGAAACAAGCAAGGGTGGTCCCCTTGCTGAAGAAACCATCACTGGACCCTATTAAGCCGGAACATTTTCGACCGATCTCTCTTCTGCCTTGGATCGGTAAAATCGCAGAGGCCCACACAGATACCACCCTTTTGGCCGTCCTAAACGACAGTGGTATCTTAGACCGCTCTCAGAATGGTTTCCGTCCCGGTCATAGTACCGAGACCGCACTTTTAGCAGTGAGTGAGCATCTGCGGACCATACGGATGAGGGACAAACTGCGGCTCTGATACTGCTCGATCTCAGCGCCGCCTTTGACACGGTCGCCCATCAGATCCTCCTGCATCGCCTAGAGGAGGCAGGGGTGACCGGCCTGGCACTGGACTGATTCCATTACTTTCTGGCTGACAGAGCTTTCCAGGTCTCTACCCCCCTTCCTCTCTTCCGCCCATTTTATCAAGCAGGGAGTTCCCCAGGGCTCTCCACTAAGCCCTGTTCTGTTCAACCTCTATGACCAACCCTTGGCGGGAGTAGCGCGGGACCATGGCCTGACCATGGTGTTGTATGCTGACGACACGCAACTGGTGGTGGCCCTCTCTGATGACCATTCTCAGGGTGCCACACAGTTCCGGAACGGGCTAGAGGCGGTCGCATGCTGGATGACCACCAACTGCCTTCCACTTAACGCCAACAAGTCAGAAGTGCTGTTGGTGGGGAAAGATAAGGGACTCTGGAGCACGCAGTGGTGGCCGATGTCCTTGGGCAGTGCCCCACCCCTAAGCCAGTGGTGAAGAACCTAGGGATTTGGTTCGACTCCACTCTTGGGTTCCAGGAGCATACCAAAAAGATCGCGGGTACCTGTTTTGGAGTCCTACGTGGTCTAAGGCCCATATTGGGTTTCTTTGACCCATCCACACGCCAGGCGATAGTACAGGGGACTATTTTGTCCAGACTGGACTATGCTAACTCACTGATGTTAGGCGCCAATAAGACGGAAGCGAATCGCCTTCAGCGAGTCCAGAATGCTGCTGCCCGAGTCCTGCTCAGGCTCCCAAGAACCTGCTCTACGTTGAGTGCTTTTCGGCGCCTTCACTGGTTACCCGTTCCTGAGAGGATCAAATTCAAGGCACTCTGCCTGACCTTCAAAATACTAAAACTCTCATCTCCTGAGATTTTGTCCAATTTGTTGGTCCCCTATGTACCCGCACGCCAGTTCCGCTCGGCTGAGCAATTCCTGGCTACGGTCCCCCGGGTGAAACGCCTTAGAGCATGGGGCCGGTCCTTTCACTGTCTTGCTGCGAAACTGTTGAGCTCTCTCCCTTTCCAGATCCGCCACTTAGACTCCCTGTTACCCTTCCGTAGGGCCATCAAAACTCTCCTGTTTACTACGGTCTAGCCTCTCGCTCTCTACTGACACTGCTATTAGCGCCGGGACGCCCCTTTGCTGGGGCAACTGTGCGCTATACAAGTTTACCTTACCTTACCTACACATATCAGCCAGCTAGCCGTTTACCAAAGTTACCGTACATAGATCCACATGCAGAGACACAGGTGGATGATGAGATGGACGTGGTAAAGAGTGTATGTATGTGATGTGTGTTCCATCCAGGGTGTGGAAGGGGGTCAAGACAGATGAAGAACTTAATTTGGTGAAAAAGGTTTCTCTGTAAAGATTAACCCTTGTCGAAGAATCTAAAAAGTTCCCTCCATCCTTTCTCCCAGGTTTCATCTGAGTTGAGTGTGGTCAACTGTCTAGTTTTCTGCATCAACAAAGGTGTATCCCCACAAGGTATGTGATAGACCCTTATAAGCAATGGTCACCAAGGGCACATGGGCATTATCTCTTACAAAACCTGCTGAGGCGCAATTTCTGGTGGTCGGGAATAGATGCGGAGGCTAAACATTGGGTGAGGCAGTGTAGTACCTGTTCTGCCTCAGATAGAAATTGTAAGACCAAGTAACCTCCCAGGCAAAGTGACTTTGGTCAAATCTTGCATGGCAGAATGTGGTTCTAGATATTTTTAGACCACTCAAACGTCTAACCACTACTACACAATATGATTTTGTGGCACGGTGTTGCGGGGAGCGTGGGACGCTAGGTGGAACAAGAGGAACTGACATTGAGCCCTTAAGTGTGCTTTTCAAAGAAGGCTTTATTTTCATGAAGACCCTTCTTTGGTGCCTGGTGATTCTTTCTCGTGCGAAAGCCGCGGATCGATTCTGGAAACTTTTAGGGGATCCAGAGTCTGGCCGGGTGTATCCTGTTTCTTCACAGGCGGGTCTTGGCTTGATGGTGTGGAATACGCCTCCCAGAGGATGTCCCGTTCCAGAGAAGACCCCAAAACAAAAGGAACAAAACACAAGTATTAGGACGGTTGTTCTGGACGCGAGCCTCGAAAGGGACCGGGAGTGAAGGAAGCTGAGTGTTCAAGTGTACGTTCTGTACAGAGGCAGTGACAGGAGTGCTCGTGCAACAGGGAGGGGATGTGCATAGACTGAGGATATTCACACTATATACACTGTATGCAGAGCATACACAGTTGGTGTTGCCCTAGGTAGGAGTGGTACGGTGTCCCACCCAGCCCGCTAACCTGCCCCGTACCTGTTGTAGCCACGCTCCTACCGTGGGAACGTGGCGGGCGACTCGTGGGGTCGTTGGCCTCCGGGCTTGCTGTATTCGCCACAGACAATCAGGCCTCTCGTCTCCTCGTCTCCTTCGACCTCCGGTAATCCTCGACTCGCTCTTCTCTCCTTTCGCTCTCCACTCCTCGCCTCCTGGTAAACGCTGTCCGTCTTCTTCCGGGTTTCCTTCTCTTTTGATGGATCCTGTACAACGTCATCCAAAAGGGGAGGAGTCTCGTCCTGTAGATATCCCCAGTTAAAGGCGCCGCTATCCGTTCCTTCTTCCCAGCTCCATGGGGGTTGCTCGACCGAATCCCATTCGGCGCTTTGGCGAGGTTCAGACTGCTGCTGCAAGGGGACACAATTGGATGAGAGGGGCACGGCCGACCACCAGTCCTGTATTGCTTCCGGACCCTCGGTGTGCAGCCCGCCCTGTCACACACGGCTTGCATGAATTTTCCATTTTAGATTCACCTCCTTAAATTGACATCCCTTTGTCGTGGTGCCCTTTGCCACACTTTTCTTTTTTTCTGTTAATGTGTGTAAGTGCTGTATGTGTATTTGCAATAGGCACTGACGCCCTGTAGTCTGTACAGCTAGTTCCAGGGTCATACATGAAGAACACAATGCCACTGTTTTCGTTCTTTCTGTGCTCATTAGGAGATCCTTCATTTTAGCTAGACAAAACCAAATGAGTTGCTCTCCGCTTCGGCCACAGTTGACATCGTTTAATTATATAAACAGCTTCTGTGCTAAGGCTTTTTGAGAGGAGCATTTCCAAGCTGGAAATTATAACGGAACCGCTACAGACTGACTGTTGATTACGACCTCTATCCTGTTGAGGAAGATAACCTGTGCACTGTGACTAGCTTCCTGACACCTAAGACCAAATTATGGGGGATTTGCCAGAATAATGCTATTGCTATGCTCTCTTTGTATAGTGTCGGTACAGATAGGAGTATGCGAACATTAGCAACAATTAACGTGGTTGAATTGTTTATACTGTTTAACATTCTAACAATGCTGATTACAGTACCATATCTCATCTTTCTGATAATTGCAGCTCACATTTTTAATACAAGAATACAATCATTTCAATAAATGTTTGAAAATGCATTGTCGTTATCTTTCTTGTGCTTTACTTGGGCGTGCCAGTGTGACAAACTAAAGGGTTATATCTGTTTCCAAGGATTGCTTGGGAATCAGACTGTCATGTTTAAGGCTGCCAACAACATCTGTTACCGTTTAGTTTAGAGGTTAGAATGGTACTTTCAGCTACCTGAAACCCACCAACACTCACTGATGATATGTGGACTGAGTCCCTTTACTTTGAAGTTCGTGTGGGTCTAATACACACTCCTGCCTTATTTGCAGGAACCGTATAACTGTTGGACCTACTTCACTCCCGATCGCATGTGTGCATGGGGCAGAGCAAAGCAAGAATAAAGGAGGCCAAGCAGGGCGGAAGAGCGCTTCACGTTTCAGTCGACATGGGCAGGTCTTTTGCCCTGTCCCTTTTGATACTTACCTGATTTCCTTCCGGATTTCTCAGATAAGAGTCAGCTTCAGGGGCACGTATCCCCCGCCTCCGGGAACATGGTGCACAGCCTACGTGGAATCAGATAGGCTCTGTGTACCAGCATCAATTGGAGGAATTTAAATGTGGGATTACGAGACACTTTTTTGGGATGCCCTAGTATGATGTTCCATTCCTTGTCCGTAAGTGCGCGGCCCACATCTCTATCCCATTGTTCACGGAGTGGCTGCAATGATATTGCTGCTACTGTATGGATCCCCTGATATAGCCACTTTGTCAGGTGTGCCCCGTGTCCCATTAGGCATTGCATAGTGAGTAGCGCACGTGTATCTGGTTCATTACCCCCTGAGCCCAAGTGCCTCGAATAAATCTAGAGATGATAGTGTGTAATAGGAACAGTCTATCTGATGCTCCATGCTCTCGGACAAAGGCCTCATGTGACATTAGGATACCCTCCGAGAAGAACGCCCCAATTGTAGTAATCCCCGTGTCTGTCTAGGCCAATAGGTTTCGGTTAGTAACTACACCAGATTGTGTGGGAATACCTAGCAGCAGAATGGTAGGAGCATATGGTACCGTCTGTTTTGCATATCTCAGCGCGCTCCTCTAATATATTATTGCTATTCTTAATAGATGGGATGTCGATGTTGGTATCTTGGCCCTGGGCAATAAGAGCCTATGTATGTCTCTGCGGTCACATTCCCGGCGTCACATATACAGTTCCTGTAGGTTGCGACCTGCCAACCAATACGCTAGCTATTGCAGCTGGCTAGAGTAACAGTACGCCTTTAAGTTTGATAACCCCAGTCCTCCATGTTGTGTACTAAGTTGTAGTTTCATTAGTCCAATTCGTCTGCGCCCGTGCCCCAAATCAATGCTATTACTAAGGAATTCAATAATTTAAAGACCCCCGTTGGCACAAGTATAGGCAGATTGGTGAAATAGTAAAGCAGTCTCGGGAGTAGCACCATCTTAGTTATGGCAACCCGCCTTGCCACCGATAGAGGCAGCGAGGTCCAAAACTTAACTTGGGACTTTAGACCAGTTACCACACGGGTCAGGTTGCCGTCTAGCAAATCTGTTGTATCCCGGTAGATCTGTGTTCCCAAACACCGAAAGGTATCAGGCGCTCTGTTAAATGTCCACTGTCTGAAGGTTAACTGTCCAGTATGTGTATGGTCAGCAAAAAAATAGGCACACGATTTAGTGGCAATTATCGAGAGGCAAGTTAACTCTTGAAAGAGAGAAAAAGTTGACGGCAGAGGCTCAAAATCCATATCCATATCATTGATATATAGGATGAGGTCGTCTGCATAAGCAGAAACGATATGTGTAGTGTGGCCCCGCAGTAGTCCCATGTATCCAATTAGGGAACGGAGTCTATGCAGAAGGGGTTCCAGCGCCCAAATGAACAATAATGGCGATAATGTGCAGCCCTGTCTCGTACCACTAGCTACACTGTACTACTGCGAAATATGCTGTCTCGTACGTGCTCGCGCTGTGGGGTCATGTATAGTAATCGCACTCAATTAACATATTCTACTGGGATACTAAACCTAGAGAGGGCACAGAACATGTAATCCCAATGCAGTGAGTCAAATGCCTGTTGTAAATCAAGTGAAATGCAACCCTCCTTTGTTTCCGTGTCAAGTGTACTGGTCACGATTTGGTGTAATCGTCTAATGTTAAGCGCCATACTCCTACCTGGCACAAATCCGTATTGGTCGGTATGTATCAGTTACGGGATAAACTGACAGAGTCTGGTGGCTAATAATTTTCTCAATATTTTATATTCTGAGTTCAGTAGCGATAAAGGCCTATATCCCGACATGTCGGAACTGTCTCGTCTGGGCTTCAGAAGTGAAACCACGGTCGCCTGAAATGTAGTGGAGGGGAGCATACACGTTTCCAGTGTTGCGTGATACAGGCACTGTAAATGAGGTACCAGCAAATCAGTGTATACAGCATAACATTCAATAGGTAGGCCATCATTGCCAGGGGTTTTATTGCGCGGTAGAGCTTTAAACGCCTGTCTTATTTCTATACTGTAAATGATTAGCAGATCCGAAATGTTGGTCTGTCTCCCTGGGCATTGTATGTGCTGAGTTCCAGCTCAATAGTAAATGAATGAAGATACTTTGATTCTTTTCATCAATTTCTTCTTTTATTGTTTCATGTACTTAATCTCAGATGGTGGATTCACATCTATCTTCGCATATGATTATCATTGCTCCATGTTCATATCATGTTCAAACGTTAACAAATTTACCACCTTTCCCGATGCATTTCGGCGCCCCGCGCCTTTGTCAAGGGATCAATCTACATAAAAAAATAACAATACATTTAACTAGTTGCTGTGCATTATATTGCCACCAAAAATACTTTACTACATTGTTAAATTCAACGTTACAATCACCTAAATAAACAATTCAATCACTCAAATGTGCAGTGTTACGTGTTACCTCCTAACTGTTAATGAAACGATGAGTCCGTTTCACTGCGTGTAACTGAGAAATGTCGACTTTGTTGCTCAAACAGCGCTAGGCTTAATGCCTAAAGTTCTGACTGGATTTATTATTCTGTAACTGTTGCCTGTTTGACTAAACTACGAGTGTTCTATAAATCTTTGATGTATAGAACAAGCATTCCTAATGATATCCAACCTGTCATGTATCTAGCCAGATCAGTTAGTGGTCTTGACATATAGGCGGTAAATAAACATGCACTGAATAGTAAGAATATAGAACCAATTAAACTTCCTATTGATCTAATCATACAGCACCAACCCCTTAGCTTTTCCTTCACGTCACATTTTTAAACCACCACGCATATCACCACAATGATATTACCATAGAGGGACCTTCACACAAGTATCTTTTTTGAATCATTTACAACTCAACATTGATTTGAACATTCACTTGCAAGCGCGACCAATTAACACCCACATGCGTCCGCCCACAGCCATTGAACATTTTGGAGACAGTTTCACTTTAAAAGAGAACAAACTGGTAGTCACGAGTTTGCAGTAAAACGTTTAGACGTTGCGTCCTCTGACACATTAGCAGAAACCTCAGCGTACACCACACGGAGACACTGAGTAACGGACCAAGCACGCCATCACGGTAAGCGCAGCTCCTTCTATACTTTTGATAAACGTGGCAGGTTACTAACCCACTCGTAGTTTAGGTAGACAGACCAACATTTCGGAACTGCTAATCATTTATGTTACTTCGACACTCCTGAGTGGGGAGTGATACCCAGGAGCACGTAATATTCAAAATTACCCCGAAGGAATCACGCAGTGCACATCCAGCACCCATTAATTATTTCTATACTGGTCACCGGTTGTGCCAGTTCCTTACTGTGTTGCTGTATTAGCTGTGGGATTTGCAAACCATCAAAGAAGGGCTCAAAGTCCGTATTGCTATGACCTACTGGTTATCTGTATAAGTGTTCATGGTAGTTCTTAAATGCAGTATTAAATTCCAGTTGTGTGCAAACTATATTACCCTCTCTAGTCCGAATCTCCGGAATAGGGGATGGCGGGGGAGCATTTCTAACCAGTTTTGCCAGTAGGGGTCCTACTCTATCTGCCTGAGAGTGTTGTTTCTGCATATAAAGTCGATAATCCATTATGCGCAGGTCCTCCAGAAGCTCTGCATATTGTATATTGGCCTCCTGTAACTGTGTCTGTTGCGCATCTGTCCTTGCAGCCTCCCTTTCTAATGTATTCAGTCTACCTTCAATCTCCTTGATTCGGTCAATAAGGCAGAGACGGACTCCTGCCTTCGTGCTAATCGCTACTCCTCTTATAACTGTTTTGAAGGCGGCCCATTCCATCAAACGTTTACTAGCAGAACCTTTGCTTTCAGAGAAATAATTAACAATAGCATCGGATAGCGTGCTTCAGAAGACTTGGTCTTCCAGTAATAGGGGTTGTAACTTCCAGACCGGTATCGGTGTCGGGATTTTGCCCCATTGGAGCATTAACTCTTCTGGGTTGCGGTCCGATAATATCTTACCCATGTGTAGCACGATACTAACAAAACCAAGTAAAGCCTGGGAGCGGAAAATTCTATCTATGCAAGTATGTGGTCTGTGTGGTGGGGAATAAAAGGAGTATTCTTTATGGCTCGGGTTTATCACTCGCCAAGTATCATTCCGGTCCATCCCCTGCGCCCATCCCCTGAGCGCTTCTGCTTGTTTTTTACATTCAGTTGCATGCAATGGAGGGTGCGACCTGTCCACATCGAGATCTAGTACCGCGATGAAATCACCCCCTACCCCCCAATGATAACCGGACCAGTCCCACAGTAAGGGTTTCCAAATATCTATCTTGGTCAGTGTTCAGGCGTATATACTCCCAAGAACTATTTGTGCCCCATCCAATAAGCCATGAATCAATACATATCTGCCATTGAGGTCCACTTTCTGCTCCGGTGGCCTAAAGGGGGTATTTTTTCGAAACCAGATCACTGCCCCTCATGCGAATGCTGAATAGGAAGTGAAAAACAATTGTCTTCTCCATTTCCGCTGCAATTTAAGCGCCTCATCATGATTTAGGTGAATTTCCTGTAGGAAAGCTATATTAATTTTTCTTCTGTTCAGTTGCGCCAATATACGGTGCCTTTTGTGGACCGACCCCATGCCCCGCACATTCCAGGTGCAGTATGCATATTTGTTAAGTGACGCCATCTGAAGTCAGGAAATACATTTGCTGCAGAGCATGTGAATTACTACGCCTATCAGGTGTCTTATTTGGGAAGGCCGAGCATGCATAACTAACTAAACTACCCAATACTAGGTTCCCCAGGATAACAACAGAGGACCAAACTTGAAAGAAAAGTTCAACTTGAACCTTAAAAAAAGAAATGCCATAGTGCAGTCGATAGAGGGGGGAGGCGTCAACTGCCTGCTCCCAACAGACATTACTCTGCACACCATAAGAATGAAATTAGTATGTCAATACATTCCCCCTTTACAGCTATTAGCAACTAGACCTTCTCGAAATGTCAATCAGCTTAAAACATATTGCATAGTATCATATACGTTACCACTCCCAACCATCCCTGAATTACAGTTCTAGTATTTGCTTGCAGTCTTTGCAGTGATTAATGGGAACAATGTTAAGCTAGCCTCAGAGTCAGAATGGACTGTAGCCGCATCTGAGGATTGCGTCAAAGTCATTGCAGTTTGGGCATCGCGTGCAGTCAGTGCCGCCGCTGTCAAAAGAGCGTCTTTTTGACTGTTCGTGATTTGTTCTAGAGATAGACCCGTGTCGGTAACTTTCACAATTTGTCTGTTCTCCACCATGTTGTCCACGGCATCCCGCTGCAGATGATGTCGTCACATTTGGCTTGACCAAAGTGAGGTCTGCGAGGACGTCGCTGTGAATGTTACCTCCAACCAGTCTGCCACCTCTTTAGGGTTGTCAAAAAATAGACTTTTGTCCGTAAATAACTTTCAGGCGGGCCGGAAAAGGCAAGGCATATTTCAAATTGCGTGCTCATATGTTCAGCGTAATCTCCTGAAAGGTGGCTCCGGCCTTCTGCACTGCCAGCTTGAAATCTGGATACAGGGAAGTCATTTTGTTCTTGAAGTGTATAGGGGCGTTCTCTCTAGCAGCCCGTAAACTCGTGTCACGGTCTTTATAATTCAGGATGCGCGCTATCAGTGGCCTTGGCGGTGCTCCCGGTTCAGTTGGTCTAGGCAGTACCCGGTGTGCTCTTTTCACACCGTAGAGATCCGTTAACCCCTCCTTTGCCACATGGTCTTGTATCCATTTTTCAATGAACTGGGTAGGATAAGACCCCTCACTGCGCTCAGGGATTCCAAGAATTTGAACATTGTTTCCTCGGGGTCTCCCTTCCAAGTCATCCACCCTGTCTTGTAAGCCCTTTAATTGATGTTGGAATTGTTTGAGCTGAGAGGTATGCATGGTTTGTTGCGGTATCAAATCATCCAGGGCTAGTTTATTCGACTTCACTCTATCCGCTAGTTTTTTATGATCCGCTTGCAACAAGTTGAAATTGATGGATAGCGTCCCCATTTGTGCTTCAGTCGCTACCCGTGAATCCTTTATTTCTTTCAAAATTAGATCCAGTTTGGCTGCTTGTTGATCAGTCCCCGAGGAAGCACCACCTCATTATCAGGGCTATTTGAGGGTTCACCGCCGGATGTGAGGTGCATGTCTTCATTAGACACTGCGTCAGTTTGCTTGGCTCTAGGGCGCACCATAGTGCCTCGACGGCCTCGTATGCTCCTCTGCTCCAGTATGTGCAGTAGGGGGACCCCTGCAGCGTACCTCTTCTCTGCAGTGTGGACTTCTCATTGGCAGAATAAGCCCCAGCACCAGCAAGGAAGTATCCTCCTCCAGTATCCACTAGCCACCCACTCCAGTAAGGCTTCAGCAGCCCAATCACAAAGTATACTTCAGATGCAAGTGTTCCCAGCGCAAATGCAGTATTGAAGGCACAACTACACCTTTGGTAAGATATGATAGCACCCTTATCTCTCTAAGGTGCTGCGCTGCTCCAGCCTCCGCCTCCCTTTATCAAACTGATACCAGACGGTGACCAGGTATCCGGTACCCGTCTCTGCCAGCCCAGCAGGCAGCTGAGAGCCCCCCGTATCGTCGGAGTGCCGTTTGCAAGTGTCTCATCTGCCGCACTTCAGCAGTGGCACCGGTGGTATCAGCGCCGCCCTCTACGATGTTCTCGGTCCCTTAACTAGGTAGGACCGGTGTTCAGAGCCCCTCTGGAGCGCCACGGGGCCCGTCTCTCAATCCCCCTTGGCAGCGGCTGCCGGGACGTCCACAATGCAGGTCACAGGGCCCTACGTTTCCTCTGCGCAGGGTTTCAGAATGAATTATGGCCTCCAGTGCTGTGACGTATCCGCTGAGTACTGTACTCCGGCTGAGGTCCTCCTCGCTCGACCACACTCCGTGTTCTTCTCCGGTGCCAGATGTTTTAATCTTTCTGTATGGCCAATAGCAGCAGGGAGCATCAGAATTCTCCCAGATCGGTGTCTGTCTCATGCTAGCGGGCGACCGGCCATTCTCGACAGTCGCAGCCATCCACCATCTTGTTTCTAAAGCACCTTATTCTTTCGTACCTCGGTGAGCCCGGCAGCTGACACCTCCGCCCCAAAGCTCACACTCCGCATTTATTTGTTGGGGTCCTAGTCACTTCACAGTACCCAGGAATTGCAGGAGCTGCAGCTCACGCAACAGCAGCGTTGAGGCCGATCAGCTCCCTCTTCGGCAGTCGGCGGCTCCTCCCACCGCCTCTGCACCTTCTCCATGTGGGCCAGAACTGCTGCTCAAAATATAACTTTCACTCAAGCCAGGTCCTCCGGGACATAGCCATCGGCTGAGAAGCATTCCGCTCGCAAAATCAGTTCTTATTAGGTCTGAAGGTCCGGTGGAAGTCAGGATAATTTGCCAAATGCAGAGGTTCGTAATGGAGCTCTCTTAGCTTACGTCCTCCATTCTCAGCAGTTGGCCACGCCCCCTCCCCACATAAAGACTACTCAACGAGAATATCCTTACCTAAAGTACGACGGTAGCGTGCCTCCCTTTTTTCTTTCCTTGTTTTGTTTCCCCTCTTCCCCCAATTCCACAGTGTTGGCTTTGACATTATTGGGCCTGCATGAGTGGGCGTGGAAAGTTGGGACCTTACTTCAGACCTTTCATCTAGCCAGTGCGGAAACAACAGTTGAGAATTACCGAACGCGAAGCGGACATTTACTTTCCACCTAGGCGAGATGGAAGAATGCCAGATTACATAGCTGACGTAGCTCATATGATAGGGAATCTGCAGAAAGAAACCCAAGCTCTTACCCTTAGGGTAAACGCCTTACAACAAGGCTCTCTCCCAGCGACCTCTGCTGAAGCCCTCACAGGGGCTTCTGGTAATTTGTTCACTTCTGTTCCCTGCTTTTCTAGTGTTGGTTATCCGTTATTTCATGTAACAACCCCTTCCTCTATACCCCTAGCTCCTCCTGAGCGATTTTTGGGTGACCATGCCAAGTTTGCTACGTTCATAAATCAATGCCAAGTGCATTTCTTGTGAAAGGTTCCCTGCTTCCCCACTGAACAAGCTAAAGTAGTGTTTGTCTTGTCCTATTTAGGGGTAATGGCTGCCACTTGGTCAATCCCATTAGTGGAGCGTAATGACCCTTTATTATACAACTATGTAGAGTTTAAAGACGAAATAGGACCTCAAGAACTTCCGACTCATCTCCCTGCTCCCATTCCCGGCAAAGGTAATTGAAAAGACCGTCAACAGACAACTGACCCGCTACCTCGCATAAAACAGCATCCTGGACCCGTCCCAGTCTGGGTTCAGCAGCAACCACAGCACCGGAAGTGCCCTCACTGCCGCGACCGATGACATCAGGGCCCTGCTGGACAATGGCGAAACCGAGGCCCTCATCCTCCTGGACCAGTCAGCCGCCTTCGACACTGTCTGTCACCGCACCTTACGCACACACCTCCACGACGCTGGGATCCGGGACAAGGCTCTGGACTGGACCACCTCCTTCCTCTCTGGCAGAACCCAGAGCATCCGCTTCCCCCCTTTCCGCTCCGAAGCCACCAAGAACATCTGTGGCGTACCCCAGGGCTCATCCCTCAGCCCGACAATGTTCAACATCTACATGGCCCCGCTCGCCCACATTGCCCAACTACATGACCTCAACGTCAACGGCTCCGACACCCAGCTGATCCTATCCCTCACCAAGGACACTCTCGCCGCCAAAATCAACCTCCATGATGGAATGAAAGCCATCGCCGAGTGGATGAAGAACAGCCGACAGAAGCTAAACTCTGACAAGACTAAAGTCCTCATCCTCGGCCCCACCCCCTTGGCCTGGGACGACTCCTGGTGGCCGACCGCACTGGGAGCAGCACCAACACCCACCGACCATGCACGCAACCTGGGGTTCATCCTCAATTCTACTCTCTCCATGACAAAACAGGTCAAGGCTGTCTCACCCTCCTGCTTCAACACCCTCCGCATGCTCCGCAAGATCTACAGGTGGCTCCCCACCGAAACAAGAAGAATGGTCACCCTGGCCCTCATCAGCAGCAGGCTGGACTACGGAAACGCCCTCTACGCAGGAGCCTCGCCAAATTCCTGAAACTACTACAACGCATTCAGAACGCCTTTGCATGCCTGATCCTCGACATCCCTCCCCGCAGCCACATCACACCCCACCTGAGAAACCTGCAATGGCTCCCCATCAACAAGAGGATCACCTTCAAGCTCCTCACCCATGCACACAAGGCACTACCCAACACCGGACCAGCATACCTCAACAGATGTCTCACCTTCTACACCCCCAAAAGCCAGCTCCGCTCCGCCGCCCTCGCCACTGTTCCCCGCATCCGAAGAGCGACCTTCAGTGGCAGACCGTTCTCCTACCTCGCCGCCAAGACCTGGAACACCCTCCCCATCCTCCTATGGCAGATCCAGGACCTTCTAACCTTCAGAAGACTACTCAAGACTTGGCGATTCGAGCAGTAGCAGCACCCCTCCCCCCAGCGCCTTGAGACCCCTACGGGTAAGTAGTGCACTTTACAAATGTTCTGATTGATTGATTGAGATTGTTTAACAGACATTCATTTATTCAATCCGTAGATACTGAACTATTGAACCTAAAACAAGGTTGCAAAGATGTAATGACTTACATCTCTAGCATTAATAGGTTAGGGGCTGAGGCAGGGTGGCCAGCGTCCAAATAGAGAGATAATTTTACAAAAGGCTCAAAGATGTATTGTGGCAAGTAAGGACATTACTTACGTGACTGCCATGTAAAACCAAAAGGTGCAGCGAGTCGGGAAACTGATGAACCTGAAGTCTATGGAGACAAGCTCTTTGGGTAGATCGGGATTAATAGTCTCCCAACTCCTGGCTCAGACTCAATCTTTGTCCTCTGGTCACCATTTCCTGTTAAAAGTGCAATTGCTTTGGGGAGGTCAGTCCATAGACGTTCAAATTATGATTGACTCTGGCGCGACAGAAAATGTTATTTACATGCAATGGATGAAATGCATGGACTCCCTGTGGTACCTAAAAATGTGGTAGGTAGATGAGTTAAAAACTATTGGCGGGAGCAACATAAAATCCGGCACCATTACCCATGCCACTAATGAACTCGAACTTATTATACTTGCCCTGCATAGAGAAACAGTTCAGTTCGATCTCATTTACTCACCTCAATTCCAAGCCATTTTAGGCATTCCTTGGCTGATGCACCATAACCCGGAAATTGTTTGGAGAAACCATTCTTTGCCTTTCTCTTACGAGTTTTGCAAGCTTTATTACAATAAGGAGCCCATACACAAAAAGACATAGCTGTACTTGTAGATTCCAATGTACCTGATTGGCCTACTTGTTATCAAGATTTGGCAGAGGATTTTGATAAGGAACGGTCCTCTGTACTGCAACCACACAGACCTTATGACTGTCGTATTGATCTGGTTAAGGGGGCACAAATTCTGTGTAGTCAGATTTATACCCTAACTGAAAAAAAAATATCTATCTGAGAGAATATCTAGACGAGATGCTCAGGATAGGGTTTATCTGTCCTTCATGTTCACCTGCTTCTTCCCCTCTCTTCTTTATCCCAAAACAGGAGGGAGGACTCAGATGTTGTACTGATTACTGTGCTCTAAATGACATACCATAAAAATACTGTACCCTCTGACACTCATCCAATGATTACTTGATCATGTAAAAAATGCCTACATTTTTACCAAATTGAATTTGAGGAGAGCATATCATTTAGTGAGGATACAAGAGGATGATGAATGGAAGACAGCATTTTGCACAAAATGTGGGTTATATGAATATCTTGTGATGGAATTTGGCATTTGTAATGCCCCTGCTGCCTTTCAATTTTTTTATTAATGAAGCCTTGAGAGACATGTTGAACATATGTGCTTTAGCATATATAAATGATATCTTGGTATACTCTTCTACTACCTCAGAACATGTAGAACATGTAATGGGTGTCTTGAAGCGCTTAGGAGAGATTCACTTAAAAGTGAAGCTGGATAAGTGTGAGTTCCATACATCAAAAGTGATGTTTTTGGGCTTTGTGCTATCTTCTGAGGGGGTAACAATAGATACATAAAAGATAATGGCCATCGTGTGTTGGCCTTCCCCTACTTCTGTGCGGCCGGGCAACAGTGACTGAGGCAGAGATATTACTTGTGCGTTTAAGGGAAGGTTTTATTTTCATGAACACTTTTCTTTGCCGGCTTGTAAGTCTTTCACTGGCGAACACCGCCGGGTCTGTTTTGGTACTCCTTAGGTAATCCAGAGTGTAGGGACTGCAGATATTGTCACAGAATATAGGCCCTCCGTTGACTCAGGGTCTCCCTCGATGTTCGGTACCATAAAGCAAACAAAAAAAAACAAAACAAGTATTAGGACGGTCGTCCTTACATAAAAGCACGAGGGGCCAGGAGTGAAGGGAACCGAGTGCTCAAGTGTCCACACGAGTACGGTGATTGGTGCTCAGGTGCTCGTGATGAGGGTTAGGGTATTTAGACTATACAGACACTATTTACAGCTATACAATGGTTTCAGGCAGGCTTTTCATATGGCAGGATGGCTCCGTCTTCCCACCCAACCCGCTACTCTGCCCCGTACCTGTTCCAGCCATGCTCTTCCCGTGGGAATGTGGCAGGGAGGCTCGTAGTCTCGTTGACCTCCTGGCTTGTCGTCGACATCGGTGGTACTCCGCCTCTTGTACGTCTCGTCTGCTTCTCCCTCCAGGATCTCCGGTCTCGCTCTTCTCCTCCACTCTCGATCGCCTTCTTCCTCTGGGGAAACGCCGTCCGTCTTCTTCAGGGATCCTCCTTCCTTTGACGGGTCCTGCGAGGTGACGTCATCCGGGGGAGGAGCTTCGTCTTGCTGGAATCCCAAATTATATGAGCCTTGTTCCTGTTCGTCTTCATGACTCCATAGTGGCTGAGTATCCGTGAACCATTCCTCGTTTTAGTAAGGAATAGGGTGCTGCTGAGAGGGGACAAAAGTCGGTGAGAGTGGGACCGCTGACCACCATTCTCGTATCTCTTCTTGTGCCTCAGGAGAACGAGCCACCCCGTCACATTCTGCAAAAGGAGTTCAGAGTTTCCTGGGCTTTGTCAAATTTTATAGGCGCTTTATTGATAATTTTGCCACTCTATCAACTCCCATTAATAAGCTGTTGAAAAAGTGGTTTCTCCTTTTTCTGGACTTCTGCTGCTGGAGAAGCCTTTAGTAAGTTAAAAAATGCTTTTCGTATTGCCCCTATTTTAAAACATCCTGCTTCATCTTAACCGTTTATAGTTGAAGCTGATGCATCTCAAGTTGCCATTGGGGGAATTCTGTCACAAAAAGCTAAGGAAACTGGCCATTTACATCCTGTGGCCTTTTATTCACATAAGATGAATCCCATTGAACATAACTATTCTGTGGGAGAAAGGAAACTTCTAGCCATAAGACACACCTTTGAAGAGTGGTGCCAGCATCTGTTGGTTGCTCTGCATACAGTTACCATTCTTATAGTTTTTTAAAACAGCTAGAGCCCTGTCTATGCGACAATTGCTGTAGACACACTATTAGAGTAATTTTGATTTTATAATACAATATCAGGCAGGCAAAAAAAATGGAAAAGCATGTGCTTTATCACGATATGGCGTTGCTGAAGTGGAAGCTACCTTTGCTCATCTCTTTATCATAGCACCAGAATGAATTTGGGGGTCTTTTGTTCAGAGGATTCCTTTTTGAGTGAGGTGTTACAAGCACAAAATTGCAAAGAGGTTGAGGAACTGGAACAGAAACACACTGGCGTAAGAGTACAAAACATTCTTTATATGCAAGGGGGTTTGGTGATTCCCACAATACCCTTGCAACAGCAAGCTCTTGAATTGTGCCACTCTCACATGTTATCCGGGCATCCGCTGAACTTCTTAGAAGATCCATTTGGTAGCCCACTATGGTTCAGGATACTAACCAGTACAGTAAACAATGTGATCTCTGTGCTCAGAGTAAAAGTTCTCAACCAGTCCCAGCTGGGTATTTGACTCCCATGCCAACACCCCCTAATCCATGGCATTGCATTTCCATAGATTTTATTGTAGAGTTACCACAAACAAACCCACCATCATATTGGTTGTTGTGGATATGTCGACAAAATTGTCACACTTCATTCCTTTGAAAACACTGCCTACCTCTAAAGAGCTAGCTATCATATTTTAGCAATACATAGTAGGATTACATGGACTTCCGCCTGTAATTGTATCAGACCGGGGTCTCCAGTTTCTATCTAAATTCTTATAAGGGTTGGGGTCCTTGTTGCATATTGATGTACGTCTATCAGCTGCACATCATCCTCAGACAGACGGTCAGACAGAAAGTGTGAACCAATGTGTAGAACAATACCTAAGGTGTCTATTGCTCCTCTGCTGATTGAGATATGTTTTTAGGGGTCATTGAGTTTGCTTTTGCTTGGTTAGAGACAAAAATGTACTGCTGCGCTGCGGCGATTTTTACCGCAACTAAACCTTGGTATTACCAAGGTTTATCGCAAATGCGATAAAAATCGCCTCAATGCATGAATATCGCTGAAAAGTCCGCGATATTCATGCATTACCGAGCTAATGCTCTTAGCCATGTTATCCACCTCCCATTGGATAACATGGCTAAGAACTGCTCAGGGCAGGTGTTAGCTTTTGGAGATATTCGCGCTTAGCGCGAATATCTCCAAAAGTTGGTAATAAGAGATAGCAATGTTAGCGACTGTTTTCAGTCGCTAACATCTTGGCACGCCCACTTTGCATATCATTAGTGATAAATATCACTGACATGCAAAGTGGGGCCCAAGATGGTCGCTATCTCCTACTAGCTGTCGCTAACTGGTGTTTGCGACAGCTAGTTAATAGGGAGATAATTTTATCTCCGCTTTCTTGGCTTTTAAAGCCAAAAAAGCAGAGATAAACCCCCTTGATAATATGCCCCCTTGTTTTTTACTTTTGCCCCCTCCTGTTTTCACACCTTCCCCTGCTGCATTAGAATGTGTAAAGCACCTTCATGAGACACAAAAGACAGCCCAACTGAACCTAAACAAAGCTAAGAGCATTTAACAAGGAAAGTGCGGACCTCCATCGCGGGACGTCCACTGACTATACAATTGGAGACAGGGTGTGGGTGCCCCCACATAACTTCGCTGTGAAAGCTAGGCAAAAGTTCAAGCCTCGTATCATTGGTCCTTATACCATCATAAAGGTAGGTAACCCTGTAGCCATGAAGTTGGACCTACTTTCCTCTCTATAGATTCACCCAGTTGTTCATGTTTTATTATTAAAACCAGCTCTCTGATACCATATATACCTAAATGGAAGAGGGACTTTACACAGGAACCACATAAAGACTACCGCACAAGAATATTCTTACCTGAAGCACGACGGTGGTGTGTCTCCCTTTTGCTTTCCTTGTTTTATTTCTCCTCTTCCCCCATTTTCACCGTGTTGGCTTTGACATTGTTGGGCTTGCACGGGTGGGTGTGGGAAGTTGGGACCTTGCTTCAGACCTTTCATCTCGCCTCTGCAGAAACAACGGGTGAGAATTATAAGAACACTGTGGTTCCTATTGATTACCACACTATATGGCCTGAAGTTATGTTTACAGAAAGGGTCTCCACTACTGTGGTGTTAGTGTTCCTCGTGGAGGATTTCAGTCTTTGTGGGATTCCTTAAATTTCTTATCACAGTCCGGGGTGTGCAGTTTACTTCTGCAAAAATGACTACATTTCCCAACACCTATGATATTATCGGATCACTGAAATATTATCGACGGGCACATTATCGACTTACCAAAATATCGTTGACAAATAATCGACGACAAAAATATCGACTTACTATACTTATTACACAAACTACAAAAATATCGAGTAAAAAATATCGAGTACTAACTATATCGAATACATAAATATCGCTTAAAAAAATATCGACTACAATTATATCGTTGGACATGAAATTAGCCCTAACACTACAAAAATATCGACTACAAAAATATAGACTACCACAATATCGTTAAAAAAAAAATATCGAGTTAATGTTTGCACACTTTCCTTTCTAAAATACCATCTTTATCATCAATAAAAGTCATTTCTCACTAAAAAAAACTTTTCACATATAATACCTGTTTCTTACATAAAATTACTATTAATCCACATTTGCTATACATTCTATTACATGCATTTTATCATTTTCTATTATTCTTTGCATTTAACTAACATTTTCATTACTTATTTTCACATATAAATATATTTCATTTAAACACGAACCTGCTTTAATGCGGGAATAACCACATACCACCATTCTCACATCAACAAACACTCCAATTAACTTAAAAAAATTCAAACTAGCCTATACTATGCTTCCTTACATCCTACAACCAATCAAATCAAAGCACACATAACACATATACTATAAAAGGGCTACATGCATTCTACCATTTGTTGCTGCTACCTCTCTGGAAAGTAGATGCCAACACTTTGAAGATTTTGTTGCAGAATAAACATCTTTAAAGATCCAGCTTACTAGCTTATTAATCAAGTAAGTAACACAGCATTTTTGTAGAAAACTAAATTAGAAGTGCACTATTTTCCTTACATCTCCTAAGTCTTACACTTATTTTATTTTCATGTCTTCCTACTTTTCTGATAGAAACTACTCCAACACAATTCCTATTACATGGTCATATTTCTTCATGTGCAAAATCAGATAGTAAGTATATAATAATTCTCTGTTACACACCAACTGCTTTTTTTAAACACTAATTTACAAGAGTATTTATTTTTCATTAACATTATATTTACAGATATACTGAAATTGTGCTATTTCTACAGCAAAAACGATAAAACTACCCTAATTACACATGTAAGTATAGATGTGTTTGTTATAAAACGGCCAATTTCATTAATGCACATTTTTAAACAACATATCTTGCTTTTTACATCTTCCCTATAGATCATTTGAAAGATCCAAGATCAACTATAGCAAAACACAAGAATACCCTTCAGAAAAATGTAAGTATAATTGTTATTTGCTAAAATGTGGGCACAAAAAACGCTAACTATATTCTTAACACCATGTTATTTATTTTGAATTGCCTCTACAGATATTCAGAAAACATCATACATCTATTCTACATATCATATGAAAACATCCTACACAAAATATACCAATATAGAAGAATAGCCTTGTAAAAAATGTAAGTATATTTATCATTTCTCTAAAACTGCCGAAAATAACACAGACTATGTTCTTAACAACATCTTATCTATTTTATATTTCCTCTACAGATATTCTGAATACATCATACAGCTATTCTACCTACAACAAAGAAAACGACATATTTAGAAGTTAGTATACGTTTAAATCTGTTACATTTCCAAACGGTTCAGTATTAAAATTATAATATTTTGCTTTTATTTCTTCTATCTACTCTACAGATCATACCTGTACTAAATTGATGAACTCCAGCAATTACTACTATTCTACTATTTAAACAAGTAAGTATATGTAATGTTTACATCAAATGCACTAGTAGACAAAAATGACAACTGCTTTTGAGTAGGAAATACGTTTGTTATATATAAACATTAACGTTGTTTTTCTATATTTTCATACCAACAGCAAATAAAGACATACATACAAGAACATCATTCAAAAGACATTTCTGCTTCTGTGACTACTACTTTGATTAACTGTAAGTATAAATGCATCACTAATGATGTTAGCACCACATAAGTAAAAAAATGTGTACTGATTTTGTTTCTTTCTACTCTTTCCTAGAACAAGTAAATCAAAATGACTGAAGGTGCAGAATTTGTCATGTCTCAGAAAAATAAATTACTATTATGCTACATGGGTTATGTGTATAATCAGGAGAGACAAAGTGGTAGAAAGGTTTTTTGGAAGTGTACAAAATATTACTCCAACAAATGTTATGGGAGGGCCACTACCGAGGAAACTAATGTGCTATTTACTAGAGAACATAATCATCCCCCAAATGTCACAGAAATTGAAATTAGAGATGCCTTAGAAAGTATTAAAAGTGCTAGCACACAAAGTGACAAACCCACCACACAAATACTTAAAGAAGAACTGGTAAAAATCCCTGCCCATGCTTCAGGGCAACTACCCTCTATTGACTCCCTGAAACGCACAATTGCACGCACCAAACGACTCACTAGCACAACCCAACCCAACCCAACTTGTTTTGAAGAAATTATTATTTCACCCGAAATGGCCATCACACACAATAAAGATAAATTTATTCTTTTTGATAATGAAAGCAGTACAAACCGAATAATTATGTTTGCAACTGCAAGTAATTTACGAAAAATCCAACAGTGTCCCCAATGGATGATGGATGGAACATTTAAACCCTGCCCAAAACCTTTTTACCAACTGTATTCCATCCACGGTTTATACCATCATTCTAACATACCTTTCATTTACTGTTTGCTACCCAACAAACAGCAAACAACCTACACCGAAATTTTAAATGTTCTCAAAACGGAAATCAATAATTATTTTCCCGAAAAAATAATTATTGATTTCGAATTAGCTATGATAAATAGCATTTTGAGAACATTTCCCCACACAGCAATCCAGGGTTGCTATTATCATTTTAATCAGAGTATATGGAGGCATCTCCAAAAATCTACTTTAAGTGTACTATACTCTACAGATAGCACCTTTGCCTATCAAGTTAAAAAGTTAATAGCCCTGGCCTACGTCCCTGTTACAGATGTTGCTGAACATTACAATTTATTAATTGACAGCGCATATTATAAGAGGAATGAGGATAAGCTAACACCATTGCTAGACTATTTTGAAGACACTTGGGTGGGAAGGTTGCACAGATCAGGACATCGACGCCAGCCCAAATTCCAAATCCCTTGGTGGAATGTCTATCTCAGTACTTTAAACCAAGAGGCTAAAACCAACAACAGTGTTGAAGGGTGGCATAATGCTTTCCAAGCAACTACAAACAGAGGCAAACCCACATTCCACAACCTTCTTGAAGCTTTGAAAAAAGAACAAAGCTATCAGGAACTAAGAATGGAACAATCAGTGTCACAAATAGGGCCCAAACTCACTAAACAAACCCAACAAATGTTCCGACTACTTCAAAGTCAAGTCACATTATACCCTACAACTAGAGGTTTAGAATACCTGGCAATAATAGCAAAAAGTCTACTATAAAAATGTCAAGTAAATATACGAATGTCTTCTTACAACACTAATAAAATTCACATGTCATAAACATATATAATGAATTATAAATAAAACATATTTGTTTGACAAACTTTTAAAATTTATGTAAAAAAATTCGTAACAAATATGCAATGTTTATAATTTTTTATAACATACACATAACATTAGAAATCGACATTTCCCACCCAATCAAAATTGTAAAATAAATACTTACAATTTTTGGACTTGAGAGACGCAATCAAGGAAAAATCAATCCATACAATCCAATCCAATATCTTACTATTCCAATATGGGAAACCCTCAAAAACCCGAAAATAAATTGTAAAACGTAAAAAAACGCTCCAGGAAATCCCGAAAACAGTAGTGTGTACACGTTAGGATTTAAAGTTATATACACACTATTTTAAAAAAACGGTCACGCATATCAATGTATCAATCCGATTCGAAACCCTCCAAAAAACCCGAAAAAGGTTTAAAAAGTGAAAAAACCGCTCCTGGCAAACACGAAAAATAGGAGATAAAAGTCAAAATATAAGCATAATAACTTAAACATTTGTTTCTCCGTTAAAAAACACGCTTCCTTCCATGTAGTTTTCATGCGAGGAACCGAAACCTGTAAAATAACATACATAACGAAAGCCACCCACAAATACCCCCTTCACATTTGTAAATATACTAACAATTAACATTAACCATGTAAGAAGACATTTCCGAACACTTAAAATTAGACTTGAAGGAAAAAAAGCACGACACATCTATAACGGAGACTTTTCACCCAAACGCTACTTAAACTATTAATACATACACCAAAAAACACTACAGAGTTTGATTATACCCTCAAACATGACCACTTACTTATAATTTGTAGTTAAAAATAACCTTACCTCTCTCCACGCGAAGCAACTCCCAACCGCAAGCTTCTCCAGTCCTGAATGGAGCGCAATAACCTTACGCGGTAAAAAAGTAGTCCCCTTAACCCATTTGTATAAAAGGATAATAGAATAAATAATGTGAAATGTAAAATATATAATACATACACATGTATAATGTAACAAATTAATACACTATACTCATGACAATTTTCCTTTATTAACAAAAAATAATATATTTAATATAAATTAATATATAATATGTATTATATATTAATAATATTAAATAATTATGTAAAACTTTGAATAAAAGATGTAAATATTTAGTTATTCTGTATATTTATATGAATAATTTTGTGTATAATTTTAATAAAACATTATAAATGTTTATGGGAATAATTAATAATGATAAATAATATAACTTATTTATTGTTATTAATATAACAAGTAGAACCATTTAGTATATAAAGAATGGCCTGAAAAAAGTCTCTATTTTATCTGTGAATGTATATATTTTTGTTAATAATAAATGAATGTTTATGTTTATTAATTAATAATAATAATAATAATTAATAAAATAATTATTATTTTTATTAATTAGTAAAAAAAGTTATATAATTATTTCTAAGTATAACAAAATTATATAATTGCTTTACTAATATTTGATAAATACCAGATATTATAATTAAACATATTGTTTCCCGATACAATTATAAACTTTACAACCAAATCGATTTATATGTTTTATGTAAAAACAACATTGTGTGAAATATACACCAAGAAATTTTTTTTTTGTATTTCAATTTATCCTAACAAATGTAATAATAGTCATGTTACTTGTTAAAAAGAAATATGTATTATATATTTTATTATATTAATATTTAATATTAACATTATTAAATATTAATGTAAGAAATATATAACAAATCATTGTTTAATGTATTTCTATATAAATACTTTAAATTGTAAGTGACTGATGGGAATATGTAAAATTTACTGAAAGAATCTAGTAATCCAAATTATTTTTTACATTGACCACATGTATATAAATGTAAAGATGTTATTGTGTGAATAATAAAAGTAAAAAAAATGTGATGTTATATTTGTTTGTGATTTTATTGTAGTACACAATAAAAAAATTAAAAATTGTTTAATAAACTTATTTGAAAACATCTATGTTGCATTAATTTTTATTTTTAAAATACAGTAATGAACAAATGTATACAAATGTGCTGCACACTGACCAATTTTATATGTATTGTTACTACTCCAGTCAATCTAAAATCATAGAAGCTGCAGGACACTAGCAAAAATTATTGTACTATTCCTACTACACTCAAGGTAATACCATAAAATGTGGTGGAGACTAACCAATGTATTTTTATTAATCCAACTCCAGTGTTGGTAATATTACTGATGGTGCTGGACACCAACCAATTAATAATTAGAATTCCAACTCCACTCTAGCTACTGTCTGGAAACATGCTAATACATAAATTGTTTTGATCTAAATAAAGGGTACTAATGTAAAGTTATTATAATAGCTATTTTTGTGTAATAAATTTAATGTATCACTGTTAAGTTAAACTATACATCAGCACTCTAAAATACCCAAAACTGTCCCAAAACACTAAAAAGACCCCTTCACCCTAAAGGCCAAAACTGACCCAGAACCCTACAAATACCCCTTTATCAACAAACTGAAAACTGACCCTGAACCCTACAAATCCCCCTTACCCTCAAACTGAAAACTGACCCTGAACCCTACAAATACCCCTTTACCCACAAACTGAAAACTGACCCTGAACCCTACAAATACCCCTTTACCCACAAACTGAAAACTGACCCTGAACCCTACAAATACCCCTTTACCCACAAACTAAAAACTGACCCAGAACCTTACAAATACTCCTTTACCCACAAACTGAAAACTGACCCTGAACCCTACAAATACCCCTTTACCCACAAACTGAAAACTGGCCCTGAACCCTACAAATACCCCTTTACCCACAAACTGAAAACTGACCCTGAACCCTACAAATACCCCTTTACACACAAATTGAAAACTGACCCTGAACTCTACAAATACCCCTTCAGCCACAAACTGAAAACTGACCCTGAACCCTACAAATACTCCTTTCCCCACAAACTGAAAACTGACCCTGAACCTTACAAATACCCCTTTACCCACAAACTGAAAACTGACCCAGAACCCTACAAATACCCCTTTACCCACAAACTGAAAACTGACCCTGAACCCTACAAATACCCCTTTACCCACAAACTGAAAACTGACCCTGAACCCTACAAATACCCCTACACCCACAAACTGAAAACTGACCCTGAACCCTACAAATACTCCTTTCCCAACAAACTGAAAACTGACCCTGAACCCTACAAATACCCCTTTACCCACAAACTGAAAACTGACCCTGAACCCTACAAATACCCCTACACCCACAAACTGAAAACTGACCCTGAACCCTACAAATACTCCTTTCCCAACAAACTGAAAACTGACCCTGAACCCTACAAATACCCCTTTACCCACAAACTGAAAACTGACCCTGAACCCTACAAATACCCCTACACCCACAAACTGAAAACAGACCCTGAACCCTACAAATACTCCTTTCCCAACAAACTGAAAACTGACCCTGAACCCTACAAATACCCCTACACCCACAAACTGAAAACTGACCCTGAACCCTACAAATACTCCTTTCCCAACAAACTGAAAACTGACCCTGAACCCTACAAATACCCCTTTACCCACAAACTGAAAACTGACCCTGAACCCTACAAATACCCCTTTACCCACAAACTGAAAACTGACCCTGAACCCTACAAATAGCCCTTCACCCACAAACTGAAAACTGACCCTGAACCCTACAAATACTCCTTTTCCCACAAACTGAAAACTGACCCTGAACCCTACAAATACCCCTTTACCCACAAACTGAAAACTGACCCTGAACCCTACAAATACCCCTACACCCACAACCTGAAAACTGACCCTGAACCTCCAAAAAACTCCTTTACCCACAAACTGAAAACTGACCCTGACCCCTACAAATACCCCTTTACCCACAAACTGAAAACTGACCCTGAACTCTACAAATAGCCCTTTACACAAGAACTGAAAACTGACCCTCAACCTCAAAAATACCCATTTACCCACAAACGTAAAAATTTCCCAAATCCCACTAAATGCACCTTTACTCACGACTAGAAAAATGACCCAGAACCCTAAAAAATTAACTTATAACAAAAACTATGAAACTGAGCCAGAACACTATAAATGATAATGAACACAACATTAAACATAAATATATAAAAAAAACAATTATTTTTTTAAAAACTATTATAAAATATATTATCACATTAGCTATAATAATAATTTAGATTAATTAATATTGTTTAATTCCAATTAATTAATTAACATCAACATAAATTAACACATTACATTTAAATGTATACAATTAATGTAATTAAGTCATTATTATAAATTAATTACCAATTAATTTATTTAAATGATATGCAATATATTAATTACATCATTAACTAATTATAATTAATGTGTTAGCAATTAATAAATGTAAATAATATACTAATTCTTAATACAATAAATCACTAATTATTATTAATTAATAACCAATGTATCAATTAAAATCATATACAAATTAATTTTTAAAAATAATAATTATTAATAATCAATTAATCAATTAATCAATTAAATTATATGCTAATTAATCAAATAAACAATTAACTAATTAATATTAATTAATTACCAATTAAAATCTAATTAAAACAATTACCAAACATATATTAACTAATTAATTATTATTAAATTACTTCCCACCCTATTCCCCTATAAACCCACAACCTGCTCCTAAACATTAGGTACTATTTATTTATATATTATATATATATTATTTTATAAAATCAATATTTTCTAACATTTTCTCGATATTTTTTACTTTCACTATATTTCGATATTTTGTCTAGTCGATATTTTTGAGTCGATATTTTTGTATTCGATATTTTTGGGTCATTTTTGCAGTCGATATTTTTTTCAACGATATTCCTATAGTCGATATTTTGTTATTGTCGATATTTTTCCGTCGATATTTTGTCCATTCGATATTATGTAGTCGATATTATGTCCAGTTACCGATATTATCTACCCTAAGCAAGCATTATACGACCCCCAGTGCAGTGGCCAGGTGAAATGTTTCAATAAGCACCTCACTGAAACTGTCCACCTAGCACTGGTGGGAAAGGCTTTGGGTATGTAGAATTACACCCATTACCGTCACAGGGAAGACCCCTTTCCTCTTATCTGTATGTCACGGGTGGCTAAAGTCCAAACTGCTCATCTCCAGTAACAGTCACACACCTATCCCTTCAGACAGGACATGCAACAGAGTCCTTCGGCACCAATTTCAATCTAAAGCACATTATGATTCATTGCACAAGTCTGTGGTGTCAAATATTAAAGTAGAGGATTGGGACAGTGTTTGCATTCAAAACCGGGTGGGGAAAGGGAAATGGAAATTTTTCAAACATATGAAAGTTGTTTAACTTAACAAGGGAAGAGTGATCAAAGACGGGCAGTGTTGGAATTTGAGAAGAGTGTCCAAATGTACCAACTAACCTGCAACTGGAGTCCAAATGTTCCAATGGGTGCAGCTATATATTTCTTTCTCCTGCTGTTGGATGTGATGTAGCTGGGACTGTTCAATCCCCTCTATAGCTCACCCCAACTTTGTGCCATATTCTGGGCCCTTCATCTCAAGTAGAAAATTAGATTCAAAATCTGTGTTTAACACAATGGCTGAAAAGATGAAAAACCTTCCAAAGGTCAGGGTGCCATCCTGGAAAGGTAAGCAAGAATGGTTGTCTGTTACTTCTCTATGAAGAGAGGTGTGTCACATGTTTTTCTGTGCTATGTGTTTCCTTGTTAAACCCACCAGCCTCCCATTTTTATTACAGTGGTCTATTTTGTTTTTTTAACAGAAAATTGTATTGAAAAGAAAACAGAGTCAGTAAATCAGTCACATATAGAATGACACAGTAAAAAGCAAGATACAAAATGAATATGCAGGTACATCAGCGCACAATTCGAGATAAGGGTCCATCTCTGTCCATGGCTAATTCCAACGTCGGAGAGTCACATAATTCTCCACGGAATTTATTCCAGTGTCCCCACTTCTTGTCTAAGTTTGCAGGGCAGCCTCTAAGTTTATATGCTGTTTTTACGGCGAGCATACAGCGGTCCATCTCCACCATCCAACCCACCACCAGTGGCTTTTCAACAGAGCCCCATTTCATAGCTACTGAGCGTTTGGTAAGCAGGAAACCCAGCGCCGCCCACTGTAATTCAAGTTCGTTCAGGTCCGTGGCCCCCCATATATTAAGAACACATTCCTTCGGTGACAGCGGAACTGGCCTTCCCAGGGAGTCTCTCATCTTTCGAACAGTCCCCCCCCAGAATTGTTGTATTACCGGACATTCCCACAAGACATGATAGAAGGTGCCAGACAAGCCGCAGCCCCTTAAACACAGGTCGTCAGGACGCCTGCCAATTCTATCCAATAATGTAACAGACATATAGGCCGGATGCAGCACCTTCAATGGAATTAATCGGAACCTATGGTTGATTGCTGTCTCCCTAGGGGACATTAGGGCCCTCCGCCAGTCCTCTTCTTCCAGGGGACCTAAGTCTGCCTGCCATTTATCTCGCAGAGACTGAAAAGTATCAGGGAGGTTGTTACACAGTTTTCGGTAGGTGTAGGAGATGGCCTTTGAGGGGAGAGGCTCCGAAAGCAGTCTGTCCTCCAAGGGGGAAGTCTCAGGTATGGAGGAGAGATCGGGGATAGGAGTGAGGATAGCATGCATGATTTGGAGGTAGCGGAACAGTTCTGTTCGTGCGAGGGAGTGCTTCGTTCGTAAATCCTCAAATGTCAGTAGCTCGCCTTTGTGTATTAGGCCTCCCACCGTCGATATTCCTATTGTGTCCCACCGGTCGAATCCTAAGTGGAAGCAAAGGGAGCCCAACTGGTGCGATGACCACAGTGGCGTTGCTTTGGTGATTCTGTCCGACCAGCCCAGACATCTGTTGGCCCTGTGCCATATTGCGACTGTTTGTACCATTGGTCCCACGTACCTGTTCCTGACTGGCTTACTGTAGAGGGCCCCTCTGTAACCCTCTCGCCCCGTCTGGCATCTGTCTAGGTGGAAGGCTGGATTCAGGGGTGACCCATGGATCCAGTGATTGGTGGCCACCAGCTGTGATGACCAATAGTAAAGACGCAGGTTAGGCAAGACGATGCTTTTGGAGGGCAATACGGGCCGCCCCGCCATCCCACAGCAGAAGTCGTATGTCACTGTCCACAGCGTTGAAGTAGGAGTCAGGAATCAGGAAAGGACAGTTCTGCAGGGCATACAAGAAGTGCAGGAGCGCCAACATCTTAAATAAGGCCACCCTGCCAAGAAGGGAGAGTGGTAGGGATTGCCAGTGGGCTACGTCACTATGTAGCCGACGCAGGGGGCCCAGTAAGTTCCGGTCGTGGAATAATGTGGGATCTGGGGTAACAAAGATACCAAGGTATTTAAAGCCATCCTGAGCTATCGTAATAGTAAATTGCGATTCTCCTATTAACATGACCAGAGAATCTGGATTTCATTAAAGACACGGAGGCTAACATTATGCAATAATCTTTTTAATGCAGCTCATAGCCGCTTACATCACAAAGGTTTAGAATAGAACTAAATGACATAACAGTGTCCATAAAAGGCGTGTGCCAAGAAAGATCAGCCTCTTTTAGAATGCCTCGAACGACGACATCTTGAAACTTGAAGGGAGTACTTGAAACTTGTAAAATCTTGAAACTTGTAAAATCCATTGCGAGTCATCAATTCGAATTGTCTGAAAGAAAATAAAGCAAATCAGGAAAAGCACAAGGAAACCTTCAGAAGCAAAAGAGAAGCAAAGGTTAAAGGTATGAAACATTCAAAACATTGTAAACCAAATTAATCCTCAATATCCCTCAAGGGAGGCACGGGAGGGATAATGTTAGCCTCCGTGTCTTTAATGAAATCCAGATTCTCTGGTCATGTTAATAGGAGAATCGCAATTTCATTACAAGACAGGAGGCTACATTATGCATGTTGGTAGCCTTGAATCACAACATCAGAAACATGTTCAAATGGTTTACAATAATGATGAGCGAAGGTAGAAGCATTAGACCAATCAGCAGCTTTAAGGATAGTATCCAACTTACCACCTGACCAGTATGATTTGCTGGCCATTGCACTTCTTAGTGAATGAGCTTGAAATTTTGAAAGGTCAATACCAGCGAAATTCATAGCCAATTTAACCCACCTTGCGATAGAGCAGGATGAGATGGGTTTAAAGGGTTTAACGTAGGAAACAAGGAGTTGATTTGCATCAGGGGGTCGAAGATTAGACATCTTAGAATCATATTCCTTCATACAATCAACCACACAGAGCTTTTTACAAAAATCAAAACGTGGATAGAAGATAAAGTCAGACATGGTCTTAGTTCTCCTAAAAATTTCAAATCTGACACCAAACATGTCATAACATCTATTGGAGATGTCCAGAGCTTTAACATCTGAAACTCTGCGACAGGAGATTAAACAAAGAAGAGAGGCAAGTTTAATTGAAAGACATTTTCTGTTAAGAAGGGAATTATCAGGCCAGGAGCAAAAAAGGTCCAGTAACAATTTAACATCCCAAACAGATTGATATTTGGGCCTGGGGGGTCTTTTAAGTCTGATACTTTTAAGGACCCTACAAACAATAGGGTTTTTACCTACCGTTTTACCGTTGACAATAGAGTGACCTGCGGAAATGGCAGACCTATAACAGTTAATGGATTTATAAGAGAGACCACTGTCGAAAAGTTTCGCAAGGAAATTGACTATATTAACGATAGGAGCTTCCACGGGATCCAAGTCCCTTTCCAAGCACCAACTAGACCATTTTTTCCAGATGTTATTATATCTGTAGTGTGTTCCAGGTGCCCAAGATTCTCCGAGGAGTGTAAGAGCAGATGACGAAAGTCCAGACAATTGGTTAGATTGCCTGACACTTTCCAAGCAAGAAGGTTCAGGCTCCCTGAAAGAACCAGGTGGTGATCTTCTACGTTTGCGTTTAGGAGGAGACCTTGAGAGGCCGGGATTAGGAGAGGAATGTCGTAAGAGAATTCCAAGGCTGTGGAGAACCATGCTTGAGACGGCCAGAAAGGGGTTATCAGGACCAGGGAGCACTGTTCTTGTCTCACTTTCTGAAGAACCCTCTGAATCATGGCAAAGGGGGGAAAGGCGTAGGGTCTGAGGGGGGTCCAAGGTTGGAGAAAAGCGTTGACAGCGAGAGCACCCGGGTCTGGCATCCAACTGAAATACTGTGGAAGTTGGGAGGACAAGCGACTCGCGAAAAGGTCCACATCGAAGGGGCCCCAAAGGTCGGCCAGGGAATTGAAAATGGTCGGATTGAGTTTCCAATCGCTGAAGTCTACTAGGAACCTCGAGTTCCAGTCTGCGGAGAGGTTGGATTTCCCGGGGACGTATTCTGCCCTCAGGGAAATCTTGTGTTCCAGACAGAACATCCAGAGTTTCTTGGCTAGGTCCGATAGGTCGGCAGATTTCGTACCGCTAAGACGGTTGATATACGAGACTGCCGAAACGTTGTCCATCTTCAGGAGAACGGATCTGCCTTGGAGAGATTGTCTGAAGCTCATCAGTGCATAGAGCCCGGCCGTCATTTTTAAGAAATTTATGTGGTGGGAGGATTCCGAAGGGGTCCATATACCCCCAGTGTCCTGGTCGAGGAGACGAGCACCCCAACCGTGAAGGCTGGCGTCTGACTCTAGAACGAAGTCTGGAGATGAACCAAATATAGCTCTCCCATTCCAGGCGTCCAAATTGTCCAGCCACCAGGAAAGTTCCAGTTTGGCTTCTTCGTCTAGAGAGACTTGGTCTCCATACCAAAGTCCAGATTTGAGAGCTTTGGCTTTTACTCTCTGAAGAGCATGGTAGTTGAGGGGGCCAGGGAAGATAGCTTGTAACGAGGAAGAGAGTAGACCAAGGAGTCTGGCTAGTTCTCTCAGGGATAAGGAGTGATGATTGAGAACAAATCTGATTTCTTTCCGAATTTTGGCAATCTTCTTCTTGGGGAGTAAGTGAAGACAGGTCGGAGTATCCACGGTGAAGCCGAGGAACTCCAGAGATTTGGAGGGTAAAAGGATTGATTTTTCCCTGTTTATAATGAACCCAAGACTTTCTATGAGGTTCATGGAGGTTTGTAGATCTTCTAGAATCTGAGCGTGAGATTGGGACATAATCAGTATGTCGTCTAGATAAATGATGAGACGAATACCCCTGGTTCTTAGGATAGAGACTATTGTTCTCATGATTTCGGTGAAACACCAAGGGGCGGATGAAAGACCGAAGGGGAGGGCCTGAAATTGAAAAAGGAGATTGTCCCAAATGAACTGGAGAAAGGACTGATGTTCTATTGACATGGGAATGGTAAAATAGGCGTCTTTTAAGTCCAAATTGACTAGCCAATCTCCTTGGAGTAGAAGGTCTCTGAGCAGATGGATGCCCTCCATCTTGAAATGATGGTAGACGAGGTACTTGTTTACCTCTCGAAGGTTTATTACTGGGCGCCAACCCTTCTCTTTCTTTTTGACTAGGAAAAGGGTACTTACGAAATTCTTTTGAGACCAAGGGACCTCTATTATTGCGCCCTTCTTTAACATAGAGGAAACCTCTTCTTTGACGATTTCTAGATGTTCCGGAGAGAGAGTCATAGGATTGGGAGTGGTAGATTGGAAGGGAATCTCTGTGAAGTCTATTTTGAAGCCCTGAACAGTTTCTAGAACCCATGGATCTTGGGTCAAGGATTCCCAAACATGAAGGAAAAGTTTTAGTCTGCCCCCGACCTTGGGAGGGGAAGAAGAAAGAAGTGCACTTACTTGAGGTGGTGTTGTTGGGAGCACCACGAGCGGGGAAGCCTCTTCCGCGTGAACCTCTCCATCTTTGTGGGAAGTACTGTCTGGAGTTGGAGGGGTAGAAGCCTCTACCTCTACCGGATGAACCTCTTCCTCTTCCGTAGGTGAAAGGCCGGAAGTTCCCTCGGCCGGAAGAACGGCCTCTTCCACCGGCCTGGCCAAAAACACGCTTCATGTTGTTTTGGGCTTTGTCTAAGGCTGTAAAGGTCGCCACATATTTGCCAAGAGTTTTGATCATATCTTAACCAAAGAGGAGGCCATTAGGTTTAGATGATGGCTCTTTCTCCGCAAGGTCCCCGAGTTTTGGGTTGATTCTGATGAGGACAGATTTTCTCCTTTCAATATTGAGGGAGGAGTTGGCATTACCCAGTAGTACAATGGCCCTCTGGCTCCAACCTTTAATCAGGTTAATGTCTAGGGGTGTGTTGGAAATGTGTGATCCCTTTGCAAGGTCTAGGATTCTGGTAAGGGGGCCCAGAAGGTCAAGAAGGTGGTCTTGACATGTTTTAAGGGCTCTTTCCAGACCTTTTCTTGGGTCCTTGCCTAGTTTAAATAGGAACTTGATTAAGTCGGGGTCTAAATTGGGAGTTTGGCAGACTTTCCCCTCAATGAATGGACGGGGGCACTCAGATCTCATGGTGTTGCGAGATTCTCTTTGAAGAGAGTTTCTCAGCCACTTGGTGACAAACTTAGCTACGTGGTCATGGGGGTACCACTTTTTGCTGTTAGGGTGGGAGATGTTTTCTGGGGAGAACATTTCCCCACCGAGAGGGTCAAGGATTGCGTCCGAGGAGTGTGTCTCTGAGAGAGCGTTAAGGTCCCATTCATCGGTATCTTGCTCGTCAAGGTCCAAGACAAATTCGTCGTCAGGATCCAGGAAGAATTCATCTTCCTCTGAGCTGGAATTGAGGGGAGCACTGAGATTTGTTGCGTTGTCAATGGCGCTCGGGACAACATTACCTTTTGGGGCGCTTGGGCCTCCCATGCCTTTTGAGGTGCTTGGACCTCCCATGCCTTTTGAGGTGCTTGGACCTCCCATGCCTTTTGAGGTGCTTGGACCTCCCATTTCAAATGAGGTAGCGCGACCTCCGTCAGCGACCTCCGTCAGTGCTTAAAGAGTGTTTGCTTTTTTTGGTAGCCTTCTGTTCAGCTTCTAAATCAGAAGTTTCTTCATCAGGTAAGAGGGACCTTTTATTAGACATAAGCTCACGGAATGTATTTAACATACAGGTCCTCATTTCCTTTTGAAGGAAGGATTTAAAATTATCACTGTTGTGATTTGGGGAGCTTGCCATAGCGTCATCTGATTCTAAATCAGACATGGCAGGTAAGTAAAGTAACAAAGTTATTAAATAAAATAGCTAGTATTATGGGTATGAGAGTTAGGTAACAAATTAGTTCTCTTTTTTTTTTTTTATTTAAATCAAGAACCTAAGGTAATTCCAGGTAAAGTAATATTAGGGGTAAAATATAATTAATCAAGAACCTAGGTAAATCCAGCTAAAATTGCAGGTAAGGTAATATTAGGGTAAGTTATAAATTGATCAGATCAGAGTTGAAGCAACAGCTGGTGGCAGGAGCCATCCTGAGCTATCGTAATAGTAAATCCTCGGGGTAGTCGGGGTGGGGGGCTGTGTAGCATATATAGTGTTGATTTAGACCAGTTGATCGAATAGCCCGAATATTTCCCGAAGTTTGTGAGGACATGGAATAGACTATTAATTGAGGAGCAAGCGGAGGTGACGTATACCAGGATGTCATCAGCAGAACAGTGGTCTATTTTGAAATATTAGTTTCTGAGCACTTCAAGTAGACAGTTGAACAGACTGAGATGCAGACTTATTTCGATAACCGGATGAGCTACTCAAGCAATGATCCGGGGAAACTTGAACACTTAGCCCTGCTAAGTACCATGCATCAGGGGTTCGACAAACGCATTTTAGTGTTGGTATCTGCTATTAAGAATAGATGATGTCAATAGGTTGTGCTTGTTTAAGGTGTATGTTTATTGTTGTGTGCTATGTATGGATACAGTGACTGACACTCACAGGTAAACACTAAAATACTGGTCATTGCTTTGATTTACTTGTGAGAAAGTGTCACTCGAAGTGTCACACATTTGATAGCAGAATGCCACTCACAGCTGAACTGAAACCATGGAAATGTCATGCGTAAGTGATCTGAAAAACTTGCCAGCTTGAGAACTCTGGAACATACAGGTAGATCTAGAAGTGGTGCATGACCTCGTGATGAACAATACAGGGAGAGGGTGTGGTGTTTCAGTCAGAACAGTCAACTTTGGAACTAGGGGACATGGTTTGAGCCTTGTTGTCAGCTCAAAATCATGTGATTCTGGGCAATTCACTTTAATCTGCCCATGCTTAAAAAACATGACAGTGACCTTGTGAAAAGTAACTGTTGCTTATGTAAAGTGATCTAAATCCTTTGGGTTGAGTTCACGCTATATAAAACCGCAAAAGAAGAAAAAACACAATTAGGTTGCACTAAAAAATTTGACACATTCTTCTGCCTCATGTACTCCCTCGGACACAAATTTTGGATAAAATACATACATGGCGACAGACTGATTTAGGCAGGAGAGTCCCAAATAGTAAAGCCAAAAATGGCTTTGATTGTCTCTTGCCTAAGATTGTCTTTATTTCAGAAGACGCCAATAGCAAAAACTCCCACTTTTCTGTTGTAAAATGTTGGCATGTATGTGAATAAGAGGTGGGTGAGCCACTGTAAGCTTGAGCAAGGCTACAGCCTGAAGTCGGCTTTGGCTTGGCTCTAGGCATACATGCCAATAGACTCGATTTAGGGGGGAGTCTCTTGAATTTTGAAGACAAAAATCGCATTATTTTGGCAGTTACTCACCTGAAATTGCCTCTCCATCAATCGTAGTCAATGGGAGAAATACTGATTTTTTTTTTATATCTTTCAATTTGCTCTTATAAAATGTTGCCATGTATGTCTAGGTCCTGCTGGCACCTTGAGCTCATAACGAGCCAAGCTTTTAAGTGACTACTGCCTGCTACCCTCTTTCTACCCAGGATGTGGCATTAAAGTCAGAACTTTAGACCATGGAACTGAAGAGCCAGAGTCAGCTTAACATACTGTGATTCCAGGCAAATCACTTAATCTCCCTTTCCCTAAAAAAGCATGAATGTGACCTTGTGTAATGTAACTGCTACTTGTGTAAAGTGCACCAATACTTTCTGGTCGGGCAAAGTTTCCACTAGATGAAAACTGCAGAAAAAATGAAAGAAAGAAAAAAGTCTACCCATTTAGTGGTTGATTTGTACAAAGCGAAACCAGAAAGCCTGGATAAATCCTTGCTCCCCCACTCAAATTTTAAGATCTTAGACTAATATTTTATTTCGCCAAACTCGTTTTTCTTCATTATCTTTTGTGAAAGCAAATAGTGAGTTCAGAACACCAGTTGTACGAAAAACTACTGTGTTTGACTTAATATACTGTAATATTGCCTTTTAATAATCTGGGCCACTTACAGGAAGGGTTGTCACCATTCCAAAATATAAGTACCGACCATTTGTTGTAGTTTTAAGAGTATGCAAGGGCCTGGTCATTATACTACATAGGAATATAAACAGAATCAAATATATTCATTTGTAACATTACTTTTCTGTCTGTATTTACTTTATTTATTAGTCAGGGATGGTTAGCACAGCTCTAGAACACATTTAAAAGTGTTTTCTATTTATATTTACTGTTTGAAGTGTGTACAGCTAAGGGATAAAAATACCGGCTTTAGGTGATTTTGCTTATTAAAATGCTCAACCAATCTGCGCTTTTTTAAGTGTGCTACTCACCAATGAGGGTCACAAGTTGCTGGGGGTTGGGGAGAAGCCCCGGTCAGTCAAAGAGCCACGTCTTGAGTGGCTTCCTGAAGATGTGGAGGGTGGGGGTGTGTCTGATGTCGATCAGGACCTCGTTCCGGGTCTTGGGGGCAATGTAGGAGAAGGTTCTGCCACCTGTTCTTGTTCTGCGGATGTGTGGGGGTTTGGCGAGGGCGAGTTAAGCTGATCGGAGGTTCCTCTTGGGTATGTGGTAGGAATCTCTGTCATTGAGACATTGGGGTCCGCCATTGTGGAGGCATTTGTTAGTGTGAGTGAGCATCTTGAAAGTTACTCTCTTTTCAACGGGGAGCCAGTGGAGGTTGCACAGGTGTTGGGTGATGTGTTCATGTCGAGGGATGCCGAGGACGAGTCTGGCTGCGGTGTTCTGTATGGTCTGGAGTTTGCAGAGCAGACAATTATTTATCCGGGTGCAGAGGGTGTTTCCGTAGTCCAGTCTGCTGGTTAGGAGTGCGTGGTTGATGGTCTTCCTTGATTCGGGGGGATCCATTAGAAGGTCTTTCGGAGGATGTGGAGGGTGTTGAAGCAGGTGGAGGCGAATGCATTGATCAGTCAGGTAATGGAGAGGGAGGAGTCAAGTACGATGCTGAGGTTTCGGGCGTGGTCTCTGGGGGTAGGGGGGCTGCCGAGGATGGTGGGCCACCAGGTGTTGTCCAATGCAGAGGGGGAGGGTCCGAGGACCTCTGTCTTCACTGATTTGAGCTTCAGGCAGCTGCTGCTTATCCAGGATGCAACGTCCTTAATTCCTTCCTGGACTTGAGTCTGGTGGTGATGGGGGTCTTTGGTAGGGGAGAGGATGAGCTGGGTGTCGTCGGGATACAATGCTGAGTCCGTGCTGTCTGACGATGGTGGCGAGGGGGGCCATGTAGATGTTGAAGAGCATGGGGCTGAGCGATGATCCTTGGGGTACTCGCAAGTTGATTTCCGTGAGTTTGAGAGAGGGTTTTTTTTATCATAGGGTACCCCAGGACCGTTTTGCCCACACCTGAGTTATGAGACCCTTATCCTTGCCCGATCCGGTTTTACTTTATAACAAATCGCCTGGGACATCCTCATCACTCAGCCAGCATGAATCCCTACGCTGGTCCTGCTGTCTCTATGTAGGCCCTTCTGTTTAATTTGTAGGTCTTTTGTTAAATTGACCATAGTTTTGCCATTTTTCTGTACAGCAAGCTCTAAGTCCGTCTGACCCAAAATCTCATCCAGCTCCTCTTCTGGATAGCCCCCAACCTACCTGTGTGCAAACTAAGTTCACTAGCGCAGAGTTCACTGATTCTCTATTCTGTCGACATATAGCGCATCACATCCTTGGTCTGTACATGCAAATAGAGGAGTTCCCATCGCAGCCACGTCAAGCTGGGGTGATGGATGTTGCAACCAAGACATTACTATATATCTTATTCCTTATGTTACATATTTTCTGCTTGCCCTATGCAATTTACCACAAGCGCTTGGCCTGAGAATATAACCTTTCACCTAGTCTATGTTCTGACTTTAGTAAGATAGACACGACACGCCTGACAAATGTGCGAAACATGGTATAAGTGACGTAGGTAGAAGTGGCGTAAGATGACATGTAGGCACTTTTCACTGCTTTAAAAAGTATAAAAAGGGAGCCCGCTGGGTTCTCTTCGGACTACCCCACCCGTCTGTTAGTAGATGGTAGGCGGGTGTGGGTGCTCCCAAGAGCTCTTGTTTTTTGTTTTCAAGATACAATTTAACTTGCCAATATATGTGTTGTATATACTATGTATGCTATTTTGTCTCTAAATTGGTGTTTCTTTTTGAGAATTTAAAGCTTATATTACACTTGCAAGGCTGCTTTCTTTTAGGTTTTAGGTAGGTACGTCAGTATTCTCAGTATTTTAGATCAAATGTGATTTGCATTTTGAGAACGTTTTCCTTGAATTATATTTTTTTCATACTACATTTGTAATGTGTCTTTGACGTTTAGTGTCTCTCTCTCAAACAGTTCAATGCGTTCATGCAGAAATGCATTTGTCACTATATTCTGTATTTTGCTTGCATTAATAATGCATTTTTCTCGACACTGTGCCTCTTAAATAATCTGTTAACCTTTTGGCTTGGTTTTCATGGCTCCCATATCTGTTTCCTTCATTTTTAGAGTGAGCGTTCACAGGCACCCCGCCTCAAATTAAGGTGCCCCTTTGTCCCTAAATCCCTCCTTCGATCACTCAGTGAAGTGCCCCCGTGCCCCCCTGCCCCTTAGAAAAATGCTCCCTCCAACAAGTTTGGAGAGGAAGGGTGGCTGTCTAATTCTTACGGTTCTGGCAGTGAGGAAGGAGAGGAGCCAGTCGAGGGCGGTTCCCTGTATGCCGGCATCATGGAGTCTGGCGGTGAGTGTGCGGTGAGGTCGGGTAGGATCATGGTCGAGGAGGGTGCGGATGTCATCTGTAGCAATGAGTTGAGTGGTCTTGGTGCTGTGGTTGCTGCAGAATCTGGATTGGGAGGGGTCGAGGATGGAGTTTACCTTGATGATTTTTGTTAGTTGGACGTTGAGAGTCTTCCCTGTGACCTTGGGCATGAAGGGGAGGAGGAAGATGGGTCTGTAGTTCTTGAGGTTTGTGGGATCTGCTGAGGGCTTCTTTAGAAGGGGTTTGACTTCTGTGCGTTTCTAGTCTTTGGGGAAGATGCCGGTTTTGATGGTGGCATTGATGGTGAGTCGTAGTTCCGAAGCGATGTATGCGGCGGCTCTGTGGAAGGTGTGCGGGGGCAGGGGTCCGTGGGAGCTCCTGATTGGATGCCTTTCATGCTCAGTGCGGTGTCTTCGGTGGCGACTGGGGTCGAGGAGGAGAGGTGGGCTGGCTGGTGTTGCTGGAGGAGGGAGTGGTTTCGGAGTCAGGTGACTGGTCGCTGAAGTTGTCGTAGAGGTTCTTGATTTTTAGGTGTAAGTAGGAGCCAAGCTTGTTGCAGAGGTCTTGGGAGGGGGTGATGTCCGAGGTTTCACTGGGGAGTCTGGGGAATTCCTGGATGATGCTGAAGAGTTCCTTGGAGTTGCTGGACTTGGCGAGGATCTTGTTATGGATGGAGGTCCTTTTGGCGGATCTGATGCGTTGGTGGTATTCCATCATGGCAATCTTTTTTGTAGGTGGTGAGGTCCTCCGATGATTTGCTGTTCCTCCAGTTCTTTTCAAAACATCGGCAGGTGCGTCTGGCTTCTTGGAGGTCGGTGGTGAACCAGATGGCCTTTCTGGGGCGATGTCTGTTGGGGTTACGTAGGGGTGCGAGCTCGTCTGAGCAGTTGGTGATCCATCTGTGGAGTTCTTTGGCTGCGGTCGAGGCGGTGTGGGCATCGAGGTTGAGGGTGGAGTTGAGCTGCTCGTCTGTGACCTTGCTCCAGTTTCTTCATGTCATGTTGGGGTTGGGGTCGCTGGGGTTGTCGAGGTGGAAGAAAGTCTGGCAGGAGTGATGGCAAGAGAACTGGCCGTCGGTGGTGTTCAGTGTGGACAGCTGGCAGTTGTTGTCCCTCCCAGGGTTGGGTGCGAGTAATGTGTGGTTGAAGATCCAGGTTTCCTGCAACTGGTCGTGGTCGCGTCGCGAACGGGGGCAGACAGGCTTGGGTGCAACAGTGGTGTGCCTGTTACTCGCAGCTGCATTGCGCCGCCAATAAATAGGGAAGTGCAGCTGGGAGGCGGGAGTGGGAAAGCATCAGGGAGGAGAGGCTGCCAGGGCAGCAGCGGCAGAAAGGGAACGGGCAGGGAGTCACACAAAAACAATTGACAGTGACAAGTAACAGATAAGGAACTAAGAGAGGCACAATAACTGAAAAGACAGAAAAAACGGGCACAATACCAAAGAGACAGAAAACAGGTACAAACAAGACAGAAGACAGGCACAACACAATAAAGACAACAGTGGGACCAGAAGAAGAGCAAGGCTCGCCAACTGAACCACCAGGGATGAGGGGCAGGTAGAAGACTGTGGTTGGAGGAGGACCTCTGTTGTAAACGTATCTAGGACCCTAATTAAATATTCCCAATGTATGCCCTTATGTGGTTATAACAAATCATATCCTTATAAAGGCATAAGAATCATATCCATATTTAGTAATAGCCAATGCAGTCCAAATACGGCAAGGCTACTTCCTTAGACTCCTAGAAAGTACAACAAGTTCTTTAAACAAACCAAACCTCCAGCAACCTAGGAATTCCCCATGCTTTTATTTTGATTTGTCCTAGAACTCCTGCGAGTACAAAAGAATGGCCAGTTCTTAGTGACAGCTTTTATTGACGTCTTATGTCCAACCTTACGTCAAACACGGCACCTTCCATGTATAAATGTACCTGCGTTTGCCTTAGGCAAGACACGGTGGTTTGGAGCAGAGTGGCTATCTACTTATCCGAAGCCCAGCTGATGCGAGTGCCGAAGGAAGCCGTCCTTCCCATTTGACGCACTGAGAAAGACGCTGTCTTTTTCTCCTGCCGAGAAAATCCCGCTCCAGTGTTTCCAGTCACCCTTGCGGGTGACTGGGAGATCGAGTCCTGAGAATACAAGACCTCCTTCATTCTAAAACCAAGGTACGGAGCTGATTAGACCCTTAGAGAATTCTTGAGTCAGATTCTTGGCAAAACTAACTTAACTTAAACTGCAACTCCCTTACTTGCGTATTGAGAAGCACCAGTTGAGTACGTTTAGTCAGCTTTTATCATTGTATGTAATTGTATAGTTTATCCGTTTTAAGTATCATATGGCTCAGAAACCGTATCACTGCTTTTACAGTATTATTTCATAATACTCCTTTTACTGTACGCACTTTACTTTATAACAAGTATTGCAATTGTGACAATTCATTTCTCTTGCATGAGAAAGAAGACTGCTCAATAAATAACGTCTTTTATTTAAAATGCCTGTCTCTCTATTTCTCTGCACTCTGGGGAAACTAAGTATGCACGGTTGACTGAGTGAAATAGCTATCTATTGTTTTCACATGACTCTGGACATATACTCCTTATTCTGGGGGAGCAAAGTTGTCATGTTTATGCGGTTGTCAGAAACTAATCCCTTCTTGTCTAAATCAGGGAAGTTAACTCCTCCCTGTTCATTTGAGAAAGTTTCTAGTGACCTCTGAGCTAGCTGGCATACCTAATTAAGTCTAACATATTCAGTAGAGACCTAGTCGACCTCAGTCCTACGTCTAAACTGCTGTTTATGTTATTCCAATGTGCAGAGCCTATTGGTAATATAAGAACTACACTACATGGCGCCCAACGTTTGGTAAGGTGATAATCTAACGCAAGATACTAGAGTAACTCAGTCGTGCTTTTTCACACAGACCCCTTTTTCCCGTAAAAACTCCAATAGACGTCTGGAGTGGGTGAAAGGTTAATATCCGCCGAAACTTAGTAGGAAGAGATTCCTAAGTATTAGTTTTCGGTTTAGTCAACGTTGAAGGATACAGTTTTCCAAAATATTTCCTCAAAACTTGCTCTGCAAGAAACTTTCATTAAACAATGTCAAATCACGGCGACAACAATGAAACCGGTGGAGCCGCAGTAGATGCGAATCAACCGGGTGCAGACGTTACAGGGTTTAATGAAGACGGCACACTTGTCCGAGATAACGACCCGGATGCAATACTCATCCCGGTCAATATAAGAAAAACCATAACTATAAAACTTATAGAAAATGGAGTAACATCAAGAGGTGGTACAGTCGTATTTGTGGTAGAGGCACATGAATTTCGGCAGACGGAGGTATTCTATTCCTGGATAGATTTTCCAGCAGCACATCTTGTAACACATGAGTTCCACTACTACAAAATAGCGGAAGCTCCAGCGGAATACTCTCCTTTCGAGGAAGTTTAAATTCCACTTACATTCCAAGAGCACCTGCTCTGGTTTAATGGCGCCCTAAAACATCAAAATCACATTACCAGGCTCGGTCCACTAGGTAGACCATTAGCCACATGGCCGGTTCTAGCCAGCTATGCACCACACCCCGACATTGAAACAATGACAGACAGAGAACTTTTAGTTCAGTTAAAACAACTAATAAAAATACTTAGACAATTGGTCCATTTTCATGCGGACTTCAACAGTCCAACCTGTAATTAAACTTCCACAAAACACCCCTCACCAGGGGAATACAAATAAAATTACACCACAGAATATACAATCATGTCTTGCTAAAACACCCGCAAAACGGGAACAAATTCCATTCTGGTTAGCTCAGAAAATCACTCAGATAGAGGCAGTATTTCCTGATACTACCCCTCACAAAAAACACAGAATTCTGACTATCTGCCTCCCATGTGGAGGACTGTGACACTTGGGGCACAGTTTTTGCTTCTATCTATACAAAAACACATGGTGTTCCGTCTATGGCCGTTATACCAGATGTACTAAGACAGATTCAAAATGAATACGGTCCAGAACCTGCTTTAACTCTGGGTATGAAATTACTGAAAGACTTTAAGCAGGTCCCGGCTATATTATTAGCCAACATAAAAGGAGAAGCAGCATGTGTGGCGATCCACCAAAAATTGAAAGAGATGGATATAGCAGACCAACCTTTTGAACTTGCTAAAATAATTGAAAAATCCTATGAAGAATTAGGTAGAGATAGCTTGGGTGGTAAACCATTAAAACCCCAACTAATTGAAAATCCTGAAAAGACTTTCATTAAAAATAATCTCAATTCTCAAAAGAAGAAGTGGGAGGGTAATAAACAAACCACTCCCAGAGAAAAACAATTTCAGTCCAGAGGAAGGTCTCCCCAACGAAGAAATAGATCTCCAGAAGGGGGGGGCAAGTCTCCACAAAGGGAGCCCTCTGAAAAAAGATACAACCTTAGAAATAGGGACAGTTTGAAAAAACCAGACAGATATCAAGATATTGATACACGTCCCTCTCGATCTTTTAAGACTTCATCAAAGAAATCAGAAAGAAGAGGAAGGTCAGAACACAAAGAAGACAAGGAACCTGCTCATCAAAGTAAAAAATTACAATTTCCCAGAAAGAAGGTAGCCTAGGATTAAAATAAAACATATTTGAAAAACAACAACCTAGGCAACTAATATTTAAAACACAATAACAATAGAAATGAACAATTGGCTACAACTGGCTACAAAACATGGTATTTTATAAAAAATTGACAAATCAGTGACATAACACAATAGTCAGGTTAAAATTTCACAGAACACATTTTTGTAAAAACCATTATACAAAAGTTAAATGCAAACACAAGTTAAAAATTATCTCTAGTAGATAGGTGGCACAATGAGTCTCTACGCGCGTTTCGGCGGCCAGCGCCTTCTTCCTGGAGCAGCCACGTAAATTCTATAAAATGAAAGTATATATAGAATACATAATTATACATTTTTAAAATAACATGTTTATACAGATTAAAATTCTAACATCAAAGATTTTAACTTTTGCAGCCAGTTAGTACTTATGGTAGTTATATTTCTTATTCTCCATCGTTATCATTGTCATTTCCTTGCGGTATTTTGCCTAAGTCCATGGAGATGGGGTCTTGAAAGCAGAATAAGTGAACCTGACAGCAATGAGTATATTTACAACAGGTACAACATTATCTCTAGGTTCACTGTTTCTCCAATTTTAGGAAAAAACTCAATAATAAAGAGTCAATTTATAGCAGCTTCTACGTGTGCTTGCTATATATAATATTTAATGAGGAGACAGTTGTCATAATGTGTTTATCTATAGTACTTAACAATAGGAGTTTTTGTGAAAATAATCGGATACAGTTTCAGTTTCTTGTTTGATTCCTATTAGTCAGATGTTGCAGGAGCTTTGGGGGGGAGAGATCATACTCGTTATTACCTTTTGGTTGTCATATATCTGGTTGAGATAGTTACACTAACATGTTTTCAACCGTATTTACCTGATTAATTATAAGAAAAAGAGTTGATTCCCGCCAGCCAGAACCCTTTGTATGTAATAACGCTGATTGATATCAAAAGTTGATTCCTTCCAAGGTATCTCTGGATATCTATTTTATAAGGAGTATATAAACAAAAATGTGTATGTTTCCCTTATTCCTATAGTATTTTTAATTAGAGGCGATTCTTCTTAGGATATCATAACATATTATAATATTTCTTTATCCGTACTTGGTCTAATCTTACCTACTGGTTTTTTGAAGCAGGTGCTAGTACTATTTTTTTGATTTGTTGTACATTCTCTTGGGCCCAGGTTACGATCTGCGATATGATCTGATAACGAAGAGCTGCTTTGGATAGCTTCCTATCAGTCCAAACAAAAAGATTCAGGAGTTAGGTCTACATTTTCTGTTTCTGTTATATAGATTTAGGATAGGGGCAAAAAATGCCTAATCTGTCAACAGTCTTACCCAAGATGATGGAGTCTTCTATTCCAAAGGTATAGATGGTGTTTTAAGGTTCTCGGATATCGGGCACGAGAGAGTAGTATTAAAAGATCTCCCTGCCTGTGGATGTAAAAAAGGGGAGTATATCAAGTTTCATTTACGGAAGGATCTAACTTCAATTTCTCATGGGTGGCAACTTGTTTGGTTTCAAGTCTTACCTGAGGATGATCGGCAGGGCTCTCTATGTCCGGCGGCGGGTTGTTCTGTCTCGCGATACGAGCGCGGCAAATGGTAATTGGTTGCACGTTCGTGAGTCACGTATATATACTGATGTTAATTGGTGTAGATTGTCTACACCTGTTTAAGGCGGGTGGTTCTGTCAGGTGATACGAACGCGGGAAGTGGTAATTGGTTGCACGTTCGTGAGTCACGTATACATACTGATGTTAATTGGTGTAGATTGTCTACACCTGTTTAGGTTTCTGTTTAGATAATCAGATGTACGGAGTAGAAAAAGGACTCCAAGATAAACAAGTAATGATGAAATTACTGCGCAAGTACTAGTGAATGGAGGAGGAGGAGCTTCATATGATTTATGTTGTCACACTTGCAAGGGAAGAAAGACTCTAGTTCTGTAGTTTTTAGTAATTTCTTATTTTGCATTGGTCCATCCTCGTAGGCATTTGCAAGAGAAAAGAGACTGTGTTTTCTTTATCGGTGGCTTTTTCATAAAAGACAAAAAGATGCTATTCTTATATATACGTGGCCTTAATTATTAGTTTAGTAACCGCCACTTGTTATTATAAATGAGGGGGGTTGATTATTATTTCCTATTCTAATTATTTTAGCTTATAAACAAGGGAGATTGATTCATATTTTTTTGACATTCGTCTCTACTTATGGAAATAAAACATGCCAAGAATCCTGAGGACACAACTGAAAAACGGAGAGTGGGCCCAGGCAATGCTAGACAGCGCAGCGGAAGTGACCATAGCTCGCAAGATCCTGATGAATCTTCTGGAGACAGTGGACACGAATGAATACATTCAAGTGGAAACTGCAGACACCCAATTGAGCGTGCTCCATAAACTATATGAAATAACATTACGTATAGAGGGAGATAAAACTAGGAAAATAAAAGGTCTCTTTTGGGAGAAACTATCTAAAGACTATGATATCCTTCTAGCAGAAAGGGACTGGCCACCAGAGTTTGTCAGGGAGTGCCCACATGGTGAAGAAATGATTATGCCTGCCTTCTCAAATCCCATTCCAATTCATAAAAGTACACACTTGCTAGAAAATGAGCAGTAGCCCAAGCCCCTGAATTATATAAAAATCATGTAGGATGGGATGAGGATTCTCCTCACCATAATATCCAGTTAAAAAATCAACCTACTGCACAGAGGTAGTATCCTGTTAAGCAAGAAGCTAAAAAACAAGTAAAAGAAATGTTAGATCAACTTGAATAGCAGGGGGTGATTGAAACATGCACCTCACAAATGAACAATCCTTTGTTTCCTGTCTCCAAGCCAGACGGTTCATATCATCTAGTTTTGGACTACAGACACCTAAACTCCTGCTGTAAAACATTTGCAGTACAAAACTCACACAGTGCAGCACTAATGAATAAAATCATGCACAAGAAATATAAAACAACATTAGACATCTCAAATGGTTTCTTCTGTCAAAACATAGCACCTGAAAGCAGATATTTGACCGCTTTCTCCAGCATGGGGACCCAAAAACAATTTTGTCGTCTCCCACAGGGATTCAAGATTAGCCCAGGATTATTTTCAGCCAGGGTAACAGAGTTACTACAAATTTATGATGAGGAGGCATTATCTTATGTCGACGACATCTATCTTACAGACGATGACCTGGAGACTCACTTGAAAAGAGTGAACACCATAATACCTGGGTTCGCATCTGAAGGGTACAAATTTAACTTTAAAAAATCATGAATTGCCCATCTAACTGTCCTATTTTTAGGATATGTATTATCAAGTGAAGGAAAAGCCCAGCAGACAACTTCTTAGAGAAGTGTGCAGTACTCCAAGCTCCAAAAATGCTGAAAAACTTACAATCAATACTAGGTTTCCTGAATTTCGGAAGAACATACATTCTAAATTATGCAGAGAGGGTTTAACCTCTATACGAACTGATAATACCTGACTTTAAACCAATTAATTGGACTCAAAAACACACAGAAATTTTAAGATCATTACAGACAGACATGTTAACTAAAACAAAACTGCAAACATGCGCAAACGAACGCAATCTTGTAATCCGAGTCATCCCAGGACGATGCGGATTCACATACCTGACCTCTAATGAGGGTGAAATGGTACCAATAGCTTACAAATCACACTTGAACACACAAGCTGAAATGAAATTCAGTTCTACTGAAAAAATTCTAACTGCGGTTCAAACTCCTGTAGCAAAAGAAAGAGCCCTAGCCCAAGGGAAGAGGATATCTGTTTTGACATCAGTATCAGCCCTTGAGGCAGTAACAAGACCAGGCATTCCAAATCCTATAGCTCTAGATCGAAAATGGATACAATGGGAAAATTCTATTGCTACAGAAGACGTGAAACACGCTTTTGATCCGAAGATGAAAAAACTAGAAAATCTGGAATACGAATATGAATGCCCAATGTCAGTAGAAATTCTGCCTCTCAGTACACCTGTGTAATCTACACGGACAGATTTGCACAACACTACGTTGTGGAAAAACAAATTTACAATGCTGCGTGCGCGATTTTTAAAGGTCGCTGGCGCTTAGGTAAATTCAGACCAATGGTAACTAAAACTGAATCACTCAGAAAGTGTACATCTCAGCGAGCTGAAATAAGATCTCTAAAAATGGCGCTTGAAAATGCCGATCGCGAATTCAAGACACTAATAGTGTGCGATTCGCATTCCTGCGTCCGGTCTTACAATAATTCCATGCAGACCTGGATAAAAAACGGTTACAAAGATGAGACAGGTGCCACAATAAAGCATAAAAAGCTTTGGGAACAAGTAGTTCTTTTGCAGAAAGAACTACAAAAGACTCACGTGATACATACGCAGAGTCTTCAACGTGATGGCGTTCACGTTGCAGGGAATTCATTGGCTGACAGAGCCAGAGCGGCAGCTGATCACTCAGCTTCCGTAGCTACAAAAAAGCGTACGAAAAAACAAATAGATGGCGAAACGCTGCTCGCAGTAAAAGCCTCAATGGAAGGCAATTATGCGGCGTTACCTCTAAACTATCCACTCGGCAATACATACATAATTGATGCCAACTCCGTTACGTTTGCTCAAATCCCTGGAGTGGGGGATAGAGTAATTCCAAACACGAACCGGAGAGTCTTCTTGATACAAGAAGCACATATGGGATTGGGTCTGAGGCATCAAGAGATCCTGAAATCTCTAATACAATTACAATCACAATACTGGTGGCCGGGGATGAGCGTGCAAATTTATAACTTTGCAATGAGTTGTCAGGACTGCAACAGAGATCGCAGTTGTGGACCGGACCAGACACCTGCCCAGACACTACAGGAACTCCACTGGCTGCCGGTCCATCTACGCGTTCGCTACAAAGCAGCTTGCATTGTGTTCAGGGCCATCCATGGCCTGGGCCCGGTCCCCTTGCGGAAAATGTTCGCCTGGTATCTTCCACCTCGAGCCTTACGCTCCTCTTCATCCAGGCTACTTGTAGTACCGCGCTTTCAGAGAGTGAGGATGGGCGGCCAATCGTTCAGAGTAGCGGCGGCCAAACTCTGGAACTCCCTGCCGATATCTCTAAGGAGTTTTGAGGATCTCTCAGCCTTTAGGAAGGTGTTAAAAACCCATCTTTTCCGCAGGACAGGCTAAGTCGCTGAAATTGTTGGCTCATCGTTCAAAGCGCCAGGATGCCCTTGGGGTGACAGGTTTGCGCTCTACAAATATACCACGATACGATACGATACACCTCTATTAGACAGCATCAGGCTATCTATGTGCAGACATCCAGACGGAAAAATGCGATCCCATATTTATTAAGACGTGATTCATTTAGATGAGACCCCCAGCACTCGGCTGACGCCAGAACTGTTATAAAAGATTTGCGAGTCTTTATCGGCACATACGCAATTGGCATGCTACATTCTGACCAGGGTCCTGCGTTTAGCTCTCTGGCTTACAAGGAGACCACGGCCAGCATGGGCATTGCATTGCGGTATTCTAGTCCATTCCATCCCGTGGGAAATGCAGTAGTGGAGAGAAAAAAACGTGACATAAAGCAATCTATAACAGCGAGGGTATTATGTTCAGGTGACGGGTGGGTCAAACATCTAATAAGTGTCCAACGTAGTCTTAATAACATGCCAAGAAATTCTCTAGGAGGTATCAGTCCGTACAAACTTTTATTTGGTACTAGAATGATCATCCAGGACTTGGATTGTCAGACTTCAGTGGTGAAACAAAAAACCTTTGATATCAAAGATCGTTTGGCTGTTTTACAGGACTTGAATGAAACAAGAAAAAGTCTGAGTAACGAAAAGCTAAAGCCAACAACCACTGAAGAAAAAACACCTGTCCCAGCAAGACCTGTCTGGATTCCAAAGATTGGGGATCTGGTCAGAGAAAAGATCGCGGTGAAGAAGGAATTTGGGCCTTCTTACAGAAAAGCAGTAACTGTCTTAGCTGTCAGCGGAACAAGATCAGTTGTACTACCGCCCCTTGCTGGTAAAAAGGCGGACAGAGTTGTATCAATCGAACTGGTGAAACCACAACCATGTGGCCGATAATAAGTAGTAGGCCCAGTGGACTCCCAAGAAATAGCAGAAGACCAAATCTTGCTACAATCCAAGAGGTTCAAACTTAGAGACTAATCACATTTGATAAACCAGCAGTGAATAAAAAAGGACTATGCAACAAAGCCATGGAACTTGTGCCTCTTGAAACCCAAATTGCAACAGTTCATCAAGAAACACCAGTCTACAACGATGTAGCCTCGGACTATACAAATAGCATGGGACAGAACAGACTATGAAATCTATGGCCCGGTTCAGCTCTTGAAATATCCATACCAATTTAAGATTTCCTTAAGTGACTTTGGGCCAGATGTAGGAGCCCTAATACCGGTCGGTAACGGCCGAATTCGGCCGTTACCGACCGGTATTAGGGTTTTCAGATATAGGGGGCCTATATTTTACCGATTCTGTAAATTTACCGAATCTGTAAATTTACAGAATCGGTAAAATACCGAATCAGTATATTTACCGATTCGGTAAATCCACATGTAGGTGGCACTCCTAAGAGTGCCACAGGCCCTTAAGAATCGGTATTTTACCAACCAATCCTATTGGTGGTAAAATACCGAATTCAGGTGTGCATGCACATCTGTGCATGCACACATGTGCAATGTGACACACAGACATGCCCTTAGGGCATGTCTGTGTGCCACATGGCACACAAGTCTGGAATTGGGGTGCTAGAGGGTGTCAAAGTGACACCCCCTGCACCCTTGCACGATTCGGTATTTACCGATTCGGTAAATACTGAATCGGTATTGCCCATTGATTCCTATGGGCTTCAAGGCCCATAGGAATCAATGGGCAATACCGATTCGGTATTTACCGAATCGGTAAATACCAAATACTACCGATTCGGTAATTCTTAAATTCGAATTACCTACATCTCCCCCTTCCTATTTACCGACTCTTAAATACTGAATCAGTGAAATTCAGTATTTAGAGTCGGTAAATAGGAATTACCTACATCAGGCCCTTTGTATCACCTAGTACCTTCTCTGATGATTGGGACTTTGAAAATATTAATAATATGATATCAGATTTTGAAATGTCAGCAAAATGTACAGAACATGAATATTTACAGGGTTCGTCGAATTATAAGGAAATGTATTGTTACAATCACTTTGGGCATCATTATCTGCATAAGTCTGCAAATCCTAGAAATGTTTTCAGTTATAATCAATGGGAACATTGTCCAACTCCACCAAAAGGCAGTTCGAAAATATTTTATGAGAAATGTTTATACTTCTCAGGGTTTAATTACACTAATCCAGAAACGTTTTATTTCAAAATGTTAAATAAGACAGGAGTGAAAAACATGTTGACAAATACTAAACTGATTTATTCGGAAAAATGTTATGAAAAAATGTCTACATTTGGTTTTGAATTTTGGAAAAACAACATTGAGACAAAAACCATCTGGGGTACAAAAGAATGGCAGGTACAGGGTCTAGAATCATTGTTTAGAGCCTGCATGATCCCAGAACAAATAATGTTCCTGAATGACACCATTCAACGAACAACCTGTCTTGGTCTAGCCAAGATAAAAGATTTAAACAACTAGTCTATACCAAAGCCTATGCCTGATAGAAACACCACTACAGATGAGGGGTTATTGGTGTCCTATATTTTAAAACAAAACAGAACAATTCCTGATTGGAACAAATGGTTGATCTGGCCCACAGACACAAATAACTGTCAAGATAGATTCCTGAACAAAATACAGGGGTTCAAACAGAACAGGCCAGACCCAAGATATTCCCAAAGACAACAACCAGGGATAATTACACCATACAGTGTAGGAAAACTATGCCTTGATTGGCTACAGAAATCCACACTACCCGAAATTAAGCAACACTTAACTTTACCTAAAGAAGGTGCTGACCTGCGAGATTTCTTACTGGGACCTCGCAAACAGCGTCAAAAACGTTTCATAACGCCGGTATATACGCAGATTACAATGAAGCTTGGAAATTATCACAAATTGAAACTGCAGAAAAAATACGAGAAATTGATCGTATTAATTTGGAGAAATCCCTTTCTGTAGTGGACAATGGGTTAACGACTCTGTCCTCCAGAATTTATTCACTGAACAGCATTGTATCATCTGCTATTGATATAATAGAACAAGATATGCTAATGTTACAACATGGCCAGTCCCAATTACATTCTATTGTACAGCTAGGCTGGACGTTACAAAACCTCCGTTCAGGCTACGTGCCATGGCGTCTAATCAACACAACGTCTTTATTTTCTATCTTTAACCTTACTGATAGACAAATCTATTTGGCACAAAAAGGAGCAGACTATACGGTGCTGAGCATTGAAAAACTAGAAAGATTACCATTGACAATGTCAGAAAGACCTGTCATTGAATGGATAATACATGGCACCATTACAATCCCGATAACAACTTTTCAGTTTCAATACTGCCAAAAATATATACCAGCAGGCCTGTATGAAAGGTTGGGTAAAGGATACATCAAATCAACCTGGAATTTACCTTATACACATAGATGTTATATTGAAAGGAAAAAAGAGGTATTTCTTAGTGGTAACAATTGTAAAAAATCACTAAGCGGTACACTTCTGTGTCAAGGTATAAACTTGTATGGAGCCTCGAAGGTTCATCAAACAACCTTTCATGCCATCTGCACGGCACCCCTGCTACACAGATAGAGCCCTTTTTCAGGCAACTTTCCAATGGTAGCTACGTTATATTAAGTGACCACAGCTGTTGTGGCATGATGCCTGGAAAACCCCTGCTGCACAGATAGAGCCCTTTTTCAGGCAACTTTCCAATGGTAGCTACGTTAACAAAACATTTTTTCTTGGCTAAGAAAAAAAGAAAATCCACTGTGAATTGGACCTTTTTTTCTTCTGTGAAAACACAATAAAGAATTGAAAATACACGATCATCAAGTTCGGACCTGTTCATTTGACATGGACTCTAACCATTGATCTAAGGACACTAACTATTATTACAAAAAAATGTTTTGTTGATGGGTGCTGATTCCACAGTTTATGTTGTTTATTTGGACTTTGTCCTTGAAGGAACAGATAGGGTTGTGTTCCTAGGTTTCTCAAGCACCATCATACCACTTAAGAGTCACTGGCCATAACAGGTGCAGGCTTCTTGCGCCAACCCATCTTTTGCTAGGTAGCTACGTTATATTAAGTGACCACAGCTGTTGTGGCATGATGCCAGGAAAACCCTATCTCGTGAGCGTCACTTCCAGGGTCATTTGTTGTATGCAAGTATTGTATCCAAACAGCAATCCAGACATGGAGGCAGCATTATGGCCTTCTGTGAATATCTCTTCTATTCGAATTGATACTTTAAGCAGAATGAAGTCTATTCTTTTACAAACAACTGTGCCTTTAACCTCGTCCAAAGAAACGTATGACCTGCAAGTTGCAAGGACAGCGGCAGAGATACATACCCTATTATCGACAAATTGCCCCGTGCATTTCGTAGAAATGTTAAGCCAAATCTTAAACATGTGAGATACCAGTGGCATCGCACATGTATTTAAGACAATTTTTTCGGGACTGTTAGCACCCTTTGAAACAGTTCTGGGCATCTTCCCGAATTTTGTGCATGCACTTTTCGGTAGCCTGCCTCTTATTTTGGGACTCGTAGCAGGAATTTTATTTTTGTTCCTTCTGCTCCGATATGGCAAGCCAAGTCACAGACAAAACTCAGGTTACGATGGAAGAAACGATCCTAGCAATACGATACCGAGACCGTATCACTAAGGTCCTCGGATTGGCCCGGCTAAGAGATCTGAATACAACCTGGTTTCTTTCATTCAGACCAATCTGGCAAAATTGCATCTTACCTGTGCTTCGATGTCTGCTATGCGGAGAAGAATGCGTGTTGGACGTCTGTCTTACACTACCATCAGCAGTACCAATGAATATAGACGCCTTGCTTTGTGCGGTAATGACTCATGCAATGTGGTGTCCCCCAGCGGCTACCGATTCTGATGACGGCATTCGTTGAGACTGCACCATTACGATTAGGTTGCGGTGAAGTACGAGATGAGAGCGGCACCACACAGGTACAACCTTCTGTGAACATTGCTGATCTGAACACCGATGATGGCAATGCATTGCATATATGCACTATTTCTGATTTTTCAGCGTTGGCCCAACTTTCACCTACTGTTGTAGACAAATTTGATGCCGGTCTAGCTGAGGTAATGTTCTCTCCTAACAACGAGAATAACAATTGAAATAGTGAGCACACAGCGTTCCCTGAACTCTGAATTCGGCCTTCAGTTTTTATAAACAGCACTGCTGAAAACATTTGGAACTATTTTTTCCCATGAAAGCGAAAGTATTTTTTTTCCCAATCTCCAAAATATTTACTTTTTTTTGCCACATGATACTCTGCTTAAAGTAGAACTATATTTAGAGAACAGAACTTCTATTCTTAGAGACTCTAGAGACAATATTTTTTAAATCAGCCTCTAGCACATGTACGATATTGTATGAATATGTGATGAAATGGTCTCAACTTTTTTTTCTGTATTAAGAGCCATTTCATGAATGTAAACTTCGTGATTCATTCAGTCAACATTCTAAATGTACAAAATGTTATCTGAATGATACCACTGCTTAAAAGCGTACAGTATAATACTCATTTTCGTGTACATATACCATTTCAAATGCATTTGATGTATTTTGGGGTGGGCTGGAAAACACATGTATACTTATATGTTTATATATTGCTTAGTATTTAGTAATGATGGACATTATACATGGAGTGGGTGTTGTAAACGTATCTAGGACCCTAATTAAATATTCCTGATTTATGCCCTTATGTGGTTATAACAAATCATATCCTTATAAAGGCATAAGAATCATATCCATATTTAGTAAAAGCCAATGCAGTCCAAATATGGCAAGGCTACTTCCTTAGACTCCTAGAAAGTACAACGAGTTCTTTAAACAAACCAAACCTCCAGCAACCTAGGAATTCCGCCTGGTTTTGTTTTGATTTGTCCTAGAATCCTGCAAGTCCGTAAGAACGGCCAGTTCTTAGTGACATCTTTTATTGATGTCTTATGTCCAACCTTACGTCAAACATGGCACCTTCCATGTATAAATATACCTGCGTTTGCCTTAGGCAAGACACGGTGGTTTGGAGCAGAGCGGCTATCTACTTATCCGAAGCCCAGCTGATGCGAGTGCCGAAGGAAGCCGTCCCTCCCATTTGACGCACTGAGAAAGACGCTGTCTTTTTCTCCTGCCGAGAAAATCCAGCTCCAGTGTTTCCAGTCACCCTTGCGGGTGACTGGGAGATCGAGTCCTGTGAACGAGATACAAGACCTCCTTCATTCTAAAACCAAGGTACGGAGCTGATTAGACCCTTAGAGAATTCTTTTTTATTTATTTTTTATTTTTGGTAAACCTTTATTGTTACATCAATCAGGTACAGTCACAGGCCTACAACCATCACGGCCGGCCGCTAGTTCGGTTACGGTCAAATCAAGTCAATTATACCAAGAAAAACAATAGTCCGCCACCCGAAGGCCCCTTATTAAAGCTGGGTAACATTTGTCCCCAAGCATATCATGTTTGTATCAGGATTAAAGAAGGTTTCTTTTTAAAAATTATAAAAAAGAACAGGATCTGGTATCGTATAATCAATCAATAACAAATT